>NW_027526682.1:0-149607 GCF_052857255.1 Amblyomma americanum | reverse complement strand
GTGTTTGAGAAACTCCGTGCTGGAGAAGCTCCGCGTTGCAGAAACGCCTTATTGGAGAAACTCTGTGTTGGAGAAACTCCGTGTTGGTGAAACACGTGTTGTAGAAACTCCGTGTTGGAGAAACTCCGTGTCGGAGAAACTCTGTGTCAGAGAAACTCCGTGTCGGAAAAAATCCCTGTCGGAGAAACTCCGTGTTGGAGAAACTCCGCGTTGAAGAAACTCCGTGTTGGATTAACTCCGTGTTCGAGAAACTCCGTGTCGGAGACACTCCGTGTTGGAGAAACTCCGTGTCGGAGAAGCTCGTGTTGGAAAAACTTCTTGTTGGAGAAACTCCGTGTTGGATAAACTGCGTGTTGGAGAAACTCCGTGCTGGAGAAACTCCGTGTTGGGGAAACTCCGTGTTGGAGAAACTCCGTGTTGGAGAAACGCCTTGTTGTAGAAAGTCCTTGTTAGAGAAACTCCGTGTTGGAGAAACTACCTTTAGGAGGAATTTCGTGTTGGAGAAACTCTGTGTTGGGGAAACTCCGAATTTAAGAAACTCAGTGTTGTAGAAACTCCGTGTTGGAGAAACTTCGTGTTGGAGAAACTCCGTGTTGGAGAAACTCCGTGGTTAGAGAAACTCCGTGTTGAGAAAGTCCGTGCTGGAGAAGCTCCGCGTTGCAGAAACGCCTTATTGGAGAAACTCTGTGTTGGAGAAACTCCGTGTTGGTGAAACAAGTGTTGTAGAAACTCCGTGTTGGAGAAACTCCGTGTCGGAGAAACTCTGTGTCGGAGAAACTCCGTGTTGGAGAAACACCGCGTTGAAGAAACTCTGTGTTCGAGTAACTCCGTGTTCGAGAAACTCCGTGTTGGAGAAACTCCGTGATGGAGAAATTCCGTGTCGTAGAAACTTCTGGTCGGAGAAACTCCGTGTCGGAGACACTCCGTGTTGGAGAAACTCCGTGTCGGAGAAGCTCGTGTTGGAGAAACTCCCTGTTTGAGAAACTTCGTTTTGTTGAAACTACGTGTTGGTGAAACTCCTTGTTGGAAAAACTCCTTGTTGGAGAAACTCCGTGTTGGAGAAACTGTGTTGGAGAAAATTCGTGTTGGAGAAACTCCGTGTTGGAGAAACTTCATGTTGGTGAAACTCCTTGTTGGAGAAACTCTGTGTTGGAGAAACTCCGTTTTGCAGAAACTCCGTGTTGGAGAAACTCCGTGTTTGGGAAACAACGTGTTGGAAAAATTTCGTGTTGGGGAAACTTCGTGTTGGGGAAACTCCGTGTTGGAGAAACTCCGTGTTGGAGAAACTCCGTGCTGGAGAAACTCCGTGATGGGAAACTCCGTGTTGGAGAAACTCCGTGTTGGAGAAACGCCTTGTTGTAGAAAGTCCTTGTTGGAGAAACTCCGTGTTGGAGAAACTACCTTTAGGAGGAATTTCGTGTTGGAGAATCTCCGTGTTGGAGAAACTCTTTGTTGTGTAAACTCCGTTTTTGAGAAACTCCGTGTTTTGAGAAACTCCGTGTTGGAGAAACTCTGTGTTGGGGAAACTCCGTGTTGGAGAAATTTTGTGTTGTGAAACTTCGTGTTGGGGAAACTCCGTGTTGGAGAAACTCCGTTTTGGAGAAACTCCGTGCTGGAGAAACTCCGCGTTGGGAAACTCCGTGTAGGAGAAACTCCGTGTTGGAGAAATGCCTTGTTGGAGAAAGTCCTTGTTGGAGAAACTCACGTTGGAGAAAATCCGTGTTGGAGAAACTCCGTGTTGGAGAAATTTCGTGTCGTAGAAACTCCGGGTCGGTGAAACTCCGTGTCGGAGAAACTCCGAGTTGGGGAAACTCCGTGTTAGAGAAACTCCTTGTTGGAGAAACGCCTTGTTGGAGAGAACATGTGTCGGAGAAATTCCCTGTCGGAGAAACTCCGTGTTGGAGAAACTCCGTGTTGGATTAACTCCGTGTTCGAGAAACTCCGTGTCGGAGACACTCCGTGTTGGAGAAACTCCGTGTCGGAGAAGCTCGTGTTGGAAAAACTCCTTGTTGGAGAAATTCCGTGTTGGAGAAACTCGTTTTGCAGAAACTCCGTGTTGGAGAAACTCCGTGTTGGGGAAACTACGTGTTGGAGAAATTTCGTGTTGGGGAAACCTCGTGTTGGGGAAACTCCGTGTTGGATAAACTCCGTGTTGGAGAAACTCCGTGCTGGAGAAACTCCGTGTTGGGGAAACTCCGTGTTGGAGAAACTCGTGTTGGAGAAACGCCTTGTTGTAGAAAGTCCTTGTTAGAGAAACTCCGTGTTGGAGAAACTTCATGTTGGTGAAACTCCTTGTTGGAGAAACTCCGTGTTGGAGAAACTCCGTTTTGCAGAAACTCCGTGTTGGAGAAACTCCGTGTTTGGTAAACTTCGTGTTGGAGAAATTTCGTGTTGGGGAAACTTCGTGTTGGGGAAACTCCGTGTTGGAGAAACTCCGTGTTGGAGAAACTCCGTGCTGGAGAAACTCCGTGAAGGGGAAACTCCGTGTTGGAGAAACTCCGTGTTGGAGAAACGCCTTGCTGTAGAAAGTCCTTGTTGGAGAAACTCCGTGTTGGAGAAACTACCTTTAGGAGGAATTTCGTGTTGGAGAATCTCCGTGTTGGAGAAACTCTTTGTTGTGTAAACTCCGTTTTTGAGAAACTCCGTGTTTTGAGAAACTCCGTGTTGGAGAAACTCTGTGTTGGGGAAACTCCGTGTTGGAGAAATTTTGTGTTGTGAAACTTCGTGTTGGGGAAACTCCGTGCTGGAGAAACTCCGCGTTGGGAAACTCCGTGTAGGAGAAACTCCGTGTTGGAGAAATGCCTTGTTGGAGAAAGTCCTTGTTGGAGAAACTCCACGTTGGAGAAAATCCGTGTTGGAGAAACTCCGTGTTGGAGAAATTTCGTGTCGTAGAAACTTCGGGTCGGAGAAACTCTGTGTCGGAGAAACTCCGAGTTGGGGAAACTCCGTGTTAGAGAAACTCCTTGTTGGAGAAACGCCTTGTTGGAGAAACTCCGTGTTGTAGAAACTCCGTGTTGGAGAAACTCCGTGTTGCAGAAACTCCGTGTTGGAGAAATCCGTTTTGGATAAACTCCATGTTGGATAAACTCTGTGTTTGAGAAACTCCGTGTCGGAGAAACTCCGTGTCGGAGAAACTTCGTGTTGGAGAAACTCCGTGTCGGAGAAACTTCGTGTTGGAGAAACTCCCTGTTGGAGAAAGTCCTTGTTGGAGAAAATTTGTGTTGGAGAAACTCGATGTTGGAGAAAATTCGTGTTGGAGAAACTCTGTGTTGGGGAAACTCCGAATTGAAGAAACTCAGTGTTGTAGAAACTCCGTGTTGGAGAAACTTCGTGTTGGAGAAACTCCGTGTTGGAGAAATTCCATGTCGGAGAAACTCCGTGTTGGAGAATCTCCGTGTTTGAGAAACTCCGTGCTGGAGAAGCTCCGCGTTGCAGAAACACCTTATTGGAGAAACTCTGTGTTGGAGAAACTCCGTGTTGGTGAAACACGTGTTGTAGAAACTCCGTGTTGGAGAAACTCCGTGTCGGAGAAACTCTGTGTCAGAGAAACTCCGTGTCGGAGAAATTCTCTGTCGGAGAAACTCCGTGTTGGAGAAACTCCGCGTTGAAGAAACTCTGTGTTGGATTAACTCCGTGTTCGAGAAACTCCGTGTCGGAGACACTCCGTGTTGGAGAAACTCCGTGTCGGAGAAGCTCGTGTTGGAAAAACTTCTTGTTGGAGAAATTCCGTGTTGGAGAAACTCCGTTTTGCAGAAACTCCGTGTTGGAGAAACTCCGTGTTGGGGAAACTACGTGTTGGAGAAATTTCGTGTTGGGGAAACTTCGTGTTGGGGAAACTCCGTGTTGGAGAAACTCCGTGTTGGAGAAACTCCGTGCTGGAGAAACTCCGTGTTGGGGAAACTCCGTGTTGGAGAAACTCCGTGTTGGAGAAACGCCTTGTTGTAGAAAGTCCTTGTTAGAGAAACTCCGTGTTGGAGAAACTACCTTTAGGAGGAATTTCGTGTTGGAGAAACTCCGTGTTGGAGAAATTCTTTGTTGTGTAAACTCCGTTTTTGAGAAACTCCGTGTTGGAGAAACTCCGTGTTGGAGAATCTCCGTGCTGGAGAAACTCCGTGTTGGGGAAACTCCGTGTTGGAGAAACTCCGTGTTGGAGAAATGCATGTTGGAGAAAGTCCTTGTTGGAGAAACTCCGCGTTGGAGACACTCCGTGTTGGAGAAACTCCGTGTTGGAGAAATTTCGTGTCGTAGAAACTCCGGGTCGGAGAAACTCCGTGTCGGAGAAACTCCGAGTTGGGGAAACTCCGTGTCAGAAAAACTCCTTGTTGGAGAAACGCCTTGTTGGAAAAACTCCGTGTTGTTGAAACTCCGTGTTGGAGAAACTCCGTGTTGCAGAAGCTCCGTGTTGGAGAAATCCGTTTTGGATAAACTCCGTGTTGGATAAACTCTGTGTTGGAGAAACTCCGTGTCGGAGAAACTCCGTGTCGGAGAAACTCCGTGTCGGAGAAACTTCGTGTTGGAGAAACTCCGTGTCGGAGAAACTTCGTGTTGGAGAAACTCCCTGTTGGAGAAACTTCGTGTTGGTGAAACTCCTTGTTGGTGAAAGTCCTTGTTGGAGAAAATTTGTGTTGGAGAAACTCCATGTTGGAGAAAATTCGTGTTGGAGAAACTCTGTGTTGGGGAAACTCCGAATTTAAGAAACTCAGTGTTGTAGAAACTCCGTGTTGGAGAAACTTCGTGTTGGAGAAACTTCGTGTTGGAGAAACTCCATGCTGGAGAAACTCCGTGTTGGAGAAACTCCGTGTTGGAGAAACTCCGTGTTTGAGAAAGTCCGTGCTGGAGAAGCTCCGCGTTGCAGAAACGCCTTATTGGAGAAACTCTGTGTTGGAGAAACTCCGTGTTGGTGAAACAAGTGTTGTAGAAACTCCGTGTTGGAGAAACTCCGTGTCGGAGAAACTCTGTGTCGGAGAAACTCCGTGTTGGAGAAACACCGCGTTGAAGAAACTCTGTGTTCGAGTAACTCCGTGTTCGAGAAACTCCGTGTTGGAGAAACTCCGTGATGGAGAAATTCCGTGTCGTAGAAACTTCTGGTCGGAGAAACTCCGTGTCGGAGACACTCCGTGTTGGAGAAACTCCGTGTCGGAGAAGCTCGTGTTGGAGAAACTCCCTGTTTGAGAAACTTCGTTTTGTTGAAACTACGTGTTGGTGAAACTCCTTGTTGGAAAAACTCCTTGTTGGAGAAACTCCGTGTTGGAGAAACTCTGTGTTGGAGAAAATTCGTGTTGGAGAAACTCCGTGTTGGAGAAACTTCATGTTGGTGAAACTCCTTGTTGGAGAAACTCCGTGTTGGAGAAACTCCGTTTTGCAGAAACTCCGTGTTGGAGAAACTCCGTGTTGGAGAAACTCCGTGCTGGAGAAACTCCGTGATGGGGGAACTCCGTGTTGGAGAAACTCCGTGTTGGAGAAACGCCTTGTTGTAGAAAGTCCTTGTTGGAGAAACTCCGTGTTGGAGAAACTACCTTTAGGAGGAATTTCGTGTTGGAGAATCTCCATGTTGGAGAAACTCTTTGTTGTGTAAACTCCGTTTTTGAGAAACTCCGTGTTTTGAGAAACTCCGTGTTGGAGAAACTCTGTGTTGGGGAAACTCCGTGTTGGAGAAATTTTGTGTTGTGAAACTTCGTGTTGGGGAAACTCCGTGTTGGAGAAACTCCGTTTTGGAGAAACTCCGTGCTGGAGAAACTCCGCGTTGGGAAACTCCGTGTAGGAGAAACTCCGTGTTGGAGAAATGCCTTGTTGGAGAAAGTCCTTGTTGGAGAAACTCCACGTTGGAGAAAATCCGTGTTGGAGAAACTCCGTGTTGGAGAAATTTCGTGTCTTAGAAACTCCGGGTCGGAGAAACTCCGTGTCGGAGAAACTCCGAGTTGGGGAAACTCCGTGTTAGAGAAACTCCTTGTTGGAGAAACGCCTTGTTGGAGAAACTCCGTGTTGTAGAAACTCCGTGTTGGAGAAACTCCGTGTTGCAGAAACACCGTGTTGGAGAAATCCGTTTTGGATAAACTCCATGTTGGATAAGCTCTGTGTTGGAGAAACACCGTGTCGGAGAAACTCCGTGTCGGAGAAACTCCGTGTCGGAGAAACTTCGTGTTGGAGAAACTCCGTGTCGGAGAAACTTCGTGTTGGAGAAACTCCCTGTTGGAGAAAGTCCTTGTTGGAAAAAATTTGTGTTGGAGAAACTCGATGTTGGAGAAAAATCGTGTTGGAGAAACTCTGTGTTGGGGAAACTCCGAATTGAAGAAACTCAGTGTTGTAGAAACTCTGTGTTGGAGAAACTTCGTGTTGGAGAAACTCCGTGTTGGAGAAACTCCATGCTGGAGAAACTCCGTGTTGGAGAAACTCCGTGTTTGAGAAACTCCGTGCTGGAGAAGCTCCGCGTTGTAGAAACGCCTTATTGGAGAAACTCTGTGTTGAAGAAACTCCGTGTTGGTGAAACACGTGTTGTAGAAACTCCGTGTTGGAGAAACTCCGTGTCGGAGAAACACTGTGTCAGAGAAACTCCGTGTCGGAGAAATTCCCTGTCGGAGAAACTCCGTGTTGGAGAAACTCCGTGTTGGATTAACTCCGTGTTCGAGAAACTCCGTGTCGGAGACACTCCGTGTTGGAGAAACTCCGTGTCGGAGAAGCTCGTGTTGGAAAAACTCCTTGTTGGAGAAATTCCGTGTTGGAGAAACTCCGTGTTGGGGAAACTACGTGTTGGAGAAATTTCGTGTTGGGGAAACTTCGTGTTGGGGAAACTCCGTGTTGGATAAACTCCATGTTGCAGAAACTCCGTGCTGGAGAAACTCCGTGTTGGGGAAACTCCGTGTTGGAGAAACTCCGTGTTGGAGAAACGCCTTGTTGTAGAAAGTCCTTGTTAGAGAAACTCCGTGTTGAAACTACCTTTAGGAGGAATTTCGTGTTGGAGAAACTCCGTGTTGGAGAAATTCTTTGTTGTGTAAACTCCGTTTTTGAGAAACTCCGTGTTTTGAGAAACTCCGTGTTGGAGAAACTCTGTGTTGGGGAAACTCCGTGTTGGAGAAATTTCGTGTTGGGGAAACTTCGTGTTGGGGAAACTCCGTGTTGGAGAAACTCCGTGTTGGAGAAACTCCGTGCTGGAGAAACTCCGTGTTGGGGAAACTCCGTGTTGGAGAAACTCCGTGTTGGAGAAATGCCTTGTTGGAGAAAGTCCTTGTTGGAGAAACTCCGCGTTATAAAAACTCCTTTTGGAGAAACGCCTTGTTGGAGAAACTCCGTGTTGTTGAAACTCCGTGTTGGAGAAACTCCGTGTTGCAGAAGCTCCGTGTTGGAGAAATCCGTTTTGCATAAACTCCGTGTTGGATAAACTCTGTGTTGGAGAAACTCCGTGTCGGAGAAACTCCGTGTCGGAGAAACTCCGTGTCGGAGAAACTTCGTGTTGGAGAAACTCCGTGTCGGAGAAACTTCGTGTTGGAGAAACTCCCTGTTGGAGAAACTTCGTATTGGTGAAACTCCTTGTTGGAGAAAGTCCTTGTTGGAGAAAATTTGTGTTGGAGAAACTCCATGTTGGAGAAAATTCGTGTTGGAAAAACTCTGTGTTGGGGAAACTCCGAATTGAAGAAACTCAGTGTTGTAGAAACTCCGTGTTGCAGAAATTTCGTGTTGGAGAAACTCCGTGTTGGAGAAACTCCATGCTGGAGAAACTCCGTGTTGGAGAAACTCCGTGTTTGAGAAACTCCGTGCTGGAGAAGCTCCGCGTTGCAGAAACGCCTTATTGGAGAAACTCTGTGTTGGAGAAACTCCGTGTTGGTGAAACACGTGTTGTAGAAACTCCGTGTTGGAGAAACTCCGTGTCGGAGAAACTCTGTGTCAGAGAAACTCCGTGTCGGAAAATTCCCTGTCGGAGAAACTCCGTGTTGGAGAAACTCCGCGTTGAAGAAACTCCGTGTTGGATTAACTCCGTGTTCGAGAAACTCCGTGTCGGAGACACTCCGTGTTGGAGAAACTCCGTGTCGGAGAAACTCCGTGTTGGGGAAACTACGTGTTGGAGAAATTTCGTGTTGGGGAAACTTCGTGTTGGGGAAACTCCGTGTTGGATAAACTGCGTGTTGGAGAAACTCCGTGCTGGAGAAACTCCGTGTTGGGGAAACTCCGTGTTGGAGAAACTCCGTGTTGGAGAAACGCCTTGTTGTAGAAAGTCCTTGTTAGAGAAACTCCGTGTTGGAGAAACTACCTTTAGGAGGAATTTCGTGTTGGAGAAACTCTGTGTTGGGGAAACTCCGAATTTAAGAAACTCAGTGTTGTAGAAACTCCGTGTTGGAGAAACTTCGTGTTGGAGAAACTCCGTGTTGGAGAAACTCCGTGTTAGAGAAACTCCGTGTTTGAGAAAGTCCGTGCTGGAGAAGCTCCGCGTTGCAGAAACGCCTTATTGGAGAAACTCTGTGTTGGAGAAACTCCGTGTTGGTGAAACAAGTGTTGTAGAAACTCCGTGTTGGAGAAACTCCGTGTCGGAGAAACTCTGTGTCGGAGAAACTCCGTGTTGGAGAAACACCGCGTTGAAGAAACTCTGTGTTCGAGTAACTCCGTGTTCGAGAAACTCCGTGTTGGAGAAACTTCGTGATGGAGAAATTCCGTGTCGTAGAAACTTCTGGTCGGAGAAACTCCGTGTCGGAGACACTCCGTGTTGGAGAAACTCCGTGTCGGAGAAGCTCGTGTTGGAGAAACTCCCTGTTTGAGAAACTTCGTTTTGTTGAAACTACGTGTTGGTGAAACTCCTTGTTGGAAAAACTCCTTGTTGGAGAAACTCCGTGTTGGAGAAACTGTGTTGGAGAAAATTCGTGTTGGAGAAACTCCGTGTTGGAGAAACTTCATGTTGGTGAAACTCCTTGTTGGAGAAACTCTGTGTTGGAGAAACTCCGTTTTGCAGAAACTCCGTGTTGGAGAAACTCCGTGTTTGGGAAACTACGTGTTGGAAAAATTTCGTGTTGGGGAAACTTCGTGTTGGGGAAACTCCGTGTTGGAGAAACTCCGTGTTGGAGAAACTCCGTGCTGGAGAAACTCCGTGATGGGGAAACTCCGTGTTGGAGAAACTCCGTGTTGGAGAAACGCCTTGTTGTAGAAAGTCCTTGTTGGAGAAACTCCGTGTTGGAGAAACTACCTTTAGGAGGAATTTCGTGTTGGAGAATCTCCGTGTTGGAGAAACTGTGTTGGGGAAACTCCGTGTTGGAGAAATTTTGTGTTGTGAAACTTCGTGTTGGGGAAACTCCGTGTTGGAGAAACTCCGTTTTGGAGAAACTCCGTGCTGGAGAAACTCCGCGTTGGGAAACTCCGTGTAGGAGAAACTCCGTGTTGGAGAAATGCCTTGTTGGAGAAAGTCCTTGTTGGAGAAACTCCACGTTGGAGAAAATCCGTGTTGGAGAAACTCCGTGTTGGAGAAATTTCGTGTCGTAGAAACTCCGGGTCGGTGAAACTCCGTGTCGGAGAAACTCCGAGTTGGGGAAACTCCGTGTTAGAGAAACTCCTTGTTGGAGAAACGCCTTGTTGGAGAAACTTGTGTCGGAGAAATTCCCTGTCGGAGAAACTCCGTGTTGGAGAAACTCCGTGTTGGATTAACTCCGTGTTCGAGAAACTCCGTGTCGGAGACACTCCGTGTTGGAGAAACTCCGTGTCGGAGAAGCTCGTGTTGGAAAAACTCCTTGTTGGAGAAATTCCGTGTTGGAGAAACTCCGTTTTGCAGAAACTCCGTGTTGGAGAAACTCCGTGTTGGGGAAACTACGTGTTGGAGAAATTTCGTGTTGGGGAAACCTCGTGTTGGGGAAACTCCGTGTTGGATAAACTCCGTGTTGGAGAAACTCCGTGCTGGAGAAACTCCGTGTTGGGGAAACTCCGTGTTGGAGAAACTCCGTGTTGGAGAAACGCCTTGTTGTAGAAAGTCCTTGTTAGAGAAACTCCGTGTTGGAGAAACTACCTTTAGGAGGAATTTCGTGTTGGAGAAACTCTGTGTTGGGGAAACTCCGAATTTAAGAAACTCAGTGTTGTAGAAACTCCGTGTTAGAGAAACTTCGTGTTGGAGAAACTTCGTGTTGGAGAAACTCCATGCTGGAGAAACTCCGTGTTGGAGAAACTCCGTGTTAGAGAAACTCCGTGTTTGAGAAAGTCCGTGCTGGAGAAGCTCCGCGTTGCAGAAACGCCTTATTGGAGAAACTCTGTGTTGGAGAAACTCCGTGTTGGTGAAACAAGTGTTGTAGAAACTCCGTGTTGGAGAAACTCCGTGTCGGAGAAACTCTGTGTCGGAGAAACTCCGTGTTGGAGAAACACCGCGTTGAAGAAACTCTGTGTTCGAGTAACTCCGTGTTCGAGAAACTCCGTGTTGGAGAAACTCCGTGATGGAGAAATTCCGTGTCGTAGAAACTTCTGGTCGGAGAAACTCCGTTTCGGAGACACTCCGTGTTGGAGAAACTCCGTGTCGGAGAAGCTCGTGTTGGAGAAACTCCCTGTTTGAGAAACTTCGTTTTGTTGAAACTACGTGTTGGTGAAACTCCTTGTTGGAAAAACTCCTTGTTGGAGGAACTCCGTGTTGGAGAAACTCTGTGTTGGAGAAAATTCGTGTTGGAGAAACTCCGTGTTGGAGAAACTTCATGTTGGTGAAACTCCTTGTTGGAGAAACTCCGTGTTGGAGAAACTCGGTTTGCAGAAACTCCGTGTTGGAGAAACTCCGTGTTTGGGAAACTACGTGTTGGAGAAATTTCGTGTTGGGGAAACTTTGTGTTGGGGAACTCCGTGTTGGAGAAACTCCGTGTTGGAGAAACTCCGTGCTGGAGAAACTCCGTGATGGGGAAACTCCGTGTTGGAGAAACTCCGTGTTGGAGAAACGCCTTGTTGTAGAAAGTCCTTGTTGGAGAAACTCCGTGTTGGAGAAACTACCTTTAGGGGGAATTTCGTGTTGGAGATTCTCCGTGTTGGAGAAACTCTTTGTTGTGTAAACTCCGTTTTTGAGAAACTCCGTGTTTTGAGAAACTCCGTGTTGGAGAAACTCTGTGTTGGGGAAACTCCGTGTTGGAGAAATTTTGTGTTGTGAAACTTCGTGTTGGGGAAACTCCGTGTTGGAGAAACTCCGTTTTGGAAAAACTCCGTGCTGGAGAAACTCCGCGTTGGGAAACTCCGTGTAGGAGAAACTCCGTGTTGGAGAAATGCCTTGTTGGAGAAAGTCCTTGTTGGAGAAACTCCGTGTTGGAGAAATTTCGTGTCGTAGAAACTCCGGGTCGGTGAAACTCCGTGTCGGAGAAACTCCGAGTTGGGGAAACTCCGTGTTAGAGAAACTCCTTGTTGGAGAAACGCCTTGTTGGAGAAACTTGTGTCGGAGAAATTCCCTGTCGGAGAAACTCCGTGTTGGAGAAACTCCGTGTTGGATTAACTCCGTGTTCGAGAAACTCCGTGTCGGAGACACTCCGTGTTGGAGAAACTCCGTGTCGGAGAAGCTCGTGTTGGAAAAACTCCTTGTTGGAGAAATTCCGTGTTGGAGAAACTCCGTTTTGCAGAAACTCCGTGTTGGAGAAACTCCGTGTTGGGAAAACTACGTGTTGGAGAAATTTCGTGTTGGGAAAACTTCGTGTTGGGGAAACTCCGTGTTGGATAAACTCCATGTTGGAGAAACTCCGTGCTGGAGAAACTCCGTGTTGGGGAAACTCCGTGTTGGAGAAACTCCGTGTTGGAGAAACGCCTTGTTGTAGAAAGTCCTTGTTAGAGAAACTCCGTGTTGCAGAAACTACCTTTAGGAGGAATTTCGTGTTGGAGTAACTCCGTGTTGGAGAAATTCTTTGTTGTGTAAACTCCGTTTTTGAGAAACTCCGTGTTTTGAGAAACTCCGTGTTGGAGAAACTCTGTGTTGGGGAAACTCCGTGTTGGAGAAATTTCGTGTTGGGGAAACTTCGTGTTGGGGAAACTCCGTGTTGGAGAAACTCCGTGTTGAAGAAACTCCGTGCTGGAGAAACTCCGTGTTGGGGAAACTCCGTGTTGGAGAAACTCCGTGTTGGAGAAATGCCTTGTTGGAGAAAGTCCTTGTTGGAGAAACTCCGCGTTGGAGACACTCCGTGTTGAAGAAACTCCGTGTTGGAGAAATTTCGTGTCGCAGAAACTCCGGGTCGGAGAAACTCCGTGTTGTTGAAACTCCGTGTTGGAGAAACTCCGTGTTGCAGAAGCTCCGTGTTGGAGAAATCCGTTTTGGATAAACTCCGTGTTGGATAAACTCTGTGTTGGAGAAACTCCGTGTCGGAGAAACTCCGTGTCGGAGAAACTTCGTGTTGGAGAAACTCCGTGTCGGAGAAACTTCGTGTTGGAGAAACTCCCTGTTGGAGAAACTTCGTGTTGGTGAAACTCCTTGTTGGAGAAAGTCCGTGTTGGAGAAAA
This sequence comes from Amblyomma americanum, assembly GCF_052857255.1. Classification (NCBI taxonomy): domain Eukaryota; kingdom Metazoa; phylum Arthropoda; class Arachnida; order Ixodida; family Ixodidae; genus Amblyomma; species Amblyomma americanum. Next base: position 137,193 of record NW_027526682.1, on the reverse strand, counting down.
TTTGTGTTGGAGAAACTCCATGTTGGAGAAAATTCGTGTTGGAAAAACTCTGTGTTGGGGAAACTCCGAATTGAAGAAACTCAGTGTTGGAAACTCCGAATTGAAGAAACTCAGTGTTGTAGAAACTCCGTGTTGCAGAAATTTCGTGTTGGAGAAACTCCGTGTTGGAGAAACTCCATGCTGGAGAAACTCCGTGTTGGAGAAACTCCGTGTTTGAGAAACTCCGTGCTGGAGAAGCTCCGCGTTGCAGAAACGCCTTATTGGAGAAACTCTGTGTTGGAGAAACTCCGTGTTGGTGAAACACGTGTTGTAGAAACTCCGTTTTGCAGAAACTCCGTGTTGGAGAAACTCCGTGTTGGGGAAACTACGTGTTGGAGAAATTTCGTGTTGGGGAAACTTCGTGTTGGGGAAACTCCGTGTTGGATAAACTCCGTGTTGGAGAAACTCCGTGCTGGAGAAACTCCGTGTTGGGGAAACTCCGTGTTGGAGAAACTCCGTGTTGGAGAAACGCCTTGTTGTAGAAAGTCTTTGTTAGAGAAACTCCGTGTTGGAGAAACTACCTTTAGGAGGAATTTCGTGTTGGAGAAACTCCGTGTTGGAGAAATTCTTTGTTGTGTAAACTCCGTTTTTGAGAAACTACGTGTTTTGAGAAACTCCGTGTTGGAGAAACTCTGTGTTGGGGAAACTCCGTGTTAGGGAAATTTCGTGTTGGGGAAACTTCGTGTTGGGGAAACTCCGTGTTGGAGAAACTCCGTGTTGGAGAAATGCCTTGTTGGAGAAAGTCCTTGTTGGAGAAACTCCGCGTTGGAGACACTCCGTGTTGAAGAAACTCCGTGTTGGAGAAATTTCGTGTCGTAGAAACTCCGGGTCGGAGAAACTCCGTGTCGGAGAAACTCCGAGTTGGGGAAACTCCGTGTTAGAAAAACGCCTTGTTGGAGAAACTCCATGTTGTTGAAACTCCGTGTTGGAGAAACTCCGTGTTGCAGATGCTCCGTGTTGGAGAAATCCGTTTTGGATAAACTCCGTGTTGGATAAACTCTGTGTTGGAGAAACTCCGTGTCAGAGAAACTCCGTGTCGGAGAAACTTCGTGTTGGAGAAACTCCGTGTCGGAGAAACTTCGTGTTGGAGAAACTTCTGTTGGAGAAACTTCGTGTTGGTAAAACTCCTTGTTGGAGAAAGTCCTTGTTGGAGAAAATTTGTGTTGGAGAAACTCCATGTCGGAGAAAATTCGTGTTGGAGAAACTCTGTGTTGGGGAAACTCCGAATTGAAGAAACTCAGTGTTGTAGAAACTCCGTGTTGGAGAAACTTCGTGTTGGAGAAACTCCGTGTTGGAGAAACTCCATGCTGGAGAAACTCCGTGTTGGAGAAACTCCGTGTTTGAGAAACTCCGTGCTGGAGAAGCTCCGCGTTGCAGAAACGCCTTATTGGAGAAACTCTGTGTTGGAGAAACTCCGTGTTGGTGAAACACGTGTTGTAGAAACTCCGTGTTGGAGAAACTCCGTGTCGGAGAAACTCCGTGTCGGAGAAACTCCGTGTCGGCGAAATTCCCTGTCGGAGAAACTCCGTGTTGGAGAAACTCCGCGTTGAAGAAACTGCGTGTTGGATTAACTCCGTGTTCGAGAAACTCCGTGTCGGAGAAACTCCGTGTTGGAGAAACTCCGTGTCGGAGAAGCTCGTGTTGGAAAAACTCCTTGTTGGAGAAACTCCGTGTTGGAGAAACTCTGTGTTGGCGAAACTCCTTGTTGGAGAAACTCCGTGTTGGAGAAACTCCGTGTTGGAGAAACTCCGCGATGGAGAAATTCCGTGTCGTAGAAACTTCGGGTCGGAGAAACTCCGTGTCGGAGACACTCCGTGTTGGAGAACCTCCGTGTCGGAGAAGCTTGTGTTGGAGAAAATTCGTGTTGGAGAAACTCCGTGTTGGAGAAACTTCATGTTGGTGAAACTCCTTGTTGGAGAAACGCCTTGTTGGAGAAACTCCGTTTTGCAGAAACTCCGTGTTGGAGAAACTCCGTGTTTGGGAAACTACGTGTTGGAGAAATTTCGTGTTGGGAAACTTCGTGTTGGGGAAACTCCGTGTTGGAGAAACTCCGTGTTGGAGAAACTCCGTGCTGGAGAAACTCCGTGTTGGGGAAACTCCGTGTTGGAGAAACTCCCTGTTGGAGAAACGCCTTGTTGTAGAAAGTCCTTGTTGGAGAGACTCCGTGTTGGAGAAACTACCTTTAAGAGGAATTTTGTGTTGGAGAAACTCCGTGTTGGAGAAACTCTTTGTTGTGTAAACTCCGTTTTTGAGAACCTCCGTGTTTTGAGAAACTCCGTGTTTGAGAAACTCTGTGTTGGGGAAACTCCGTGTTGGAGAAATTTCGTGTTGGGGAAACTTCGTGTTGGGGAAACTCCGTGTTGGAGAAACTCCGTGTTGGAGAAACTCCATGCTGGAGAAACTCCGTGTTGGGGAAACTCCGTGTTGGAGAAACTCAGTGTTGGTGAAATGCCTTGTTGGAGAAAGTCCTTGTTGGAGAAACTCCGCGTTGGAGACACTCCGTGTTGGAGAAACTCCGTGTTGGAGAAATTTCGTGTCGTAGAAACTTCGGGTCGGAGAAACTCCGTGTCGGAGAAACTCCGAGTTGGGGAAACTCCTTGTTAGAGAAACTCCTTGTTGGAGAAACGCCTTGTTGGAGAAACTCCGTGTTGTTGAAACTCCGTGTTGGAGAAACTCCGTGTTGCAGAAACTCCGTGTTGGAGAAATCTGTTTTGGATAAACTCCGTGTTGGATAAACTCTGTGTTGGAGAAACTCCGTGTCGGAGAAACACCGTGTCGGAGAAACTCCGTGTCGGAGAAACTTCGTGTTGGAGAAACTTCGTGTCGGAGAAACTTCGTGTTGGAGAAACTCCCTGTTGGAGAAACTTCGTGTTGGTGAAACTCCTTGTTGGAGAAAGTCCTTGTTGGAGGAAATTTGTGTTGGAGAAACTCCATGTTGGAGAAAATTCGTGTTGGAGAAACTCTGTGTTGGGGAAACTCCGAATTTAAGAAACTCAGTGTTGTAGAAACTCCGTGTTGGAAAAACTTCGTGTTGGAGAAACTTCGTGTTGGAGAAACTCCATGCTGGAGAAACTCCGTGTTGGAGAAACTCCGTGTTGGAGAAACTCCGTGTTTGAGAAAGTCCGTGCTGGAGAAGCTCCGCGTTGCAGAAAAGCCTTATTGGAGAAACTCTGTGTTGGAGAAACTCCGTGTTGGTGAAACACGTGTTGTATAAACTCCGTGTTGGAGAAACTCCGTGTCGGAGAAACTCTGTGTCGGAGAAACTCCTTGTCGGAGAAATTCCCTGTCGGAGAAACTCCGTGTTGGAGAAACACCGCGTTGAAGAAACTCTGTGTTCGAGTAACTCCGTGTTCGAGAAACTCCGTGTTGGAGAAACTCCGTGATGGAGAAATTCCGTGTCGTAGAAACTTCGGGTCGGAGAAACTCCGTGTCGGAGACACTCCGTGTTGGAGAAACTCCGTGTCGGAGAAGCTCGTGTTGGAGAAACTCCCTGTTTGAGAAACTCCGTTTTGTTGAAACTACGTGTTGGTGAAACTCCTTGTTGGAAAAACTCCTTGTTGGAGAAACTCCGTGTTGGAGAAACTCTGTGTTGGAGAAAATGCGTGTTGGAGAAACTCCGTGTTGGAGAAACTTCATGTTGGTGAAACCCCTTGTTGGAGAAACTCCGTGTTGGAGAAACTCCGTTTTGCAGAAACTCCGTGTTGGAGAAACTCCGTGTTCGGGAAACTACGTGTTGGAGAAATTTCGTGTTGGGGAAACTTCGTGTTGGGGAAACTCCGTGTTGGAGAAACTCCGTGTTGGAGAAACTCCGTGTTGGAGAAACTCCGTGCTGGAGAAACTCCGTGATGGGGAAACTCCGTGTTGGAGAAACTCCGTGTTGGAGAAACGCCTTGTTGTAGAAAGTCCTTGTTGGAGAAACTCCGTGTTGGAGAAACTACCTTTAGGAGGAATTTCGTGTTGGAGAATCTCCGTGTTGGAGAAACTCTTTGTTGTGTAAACTCCGTTTTTGAGAAACTCCGTGTTTTGAGAAACTCCGTGTTGGAGAAACTCTGTGTTGGGGAAACTCCGTGTTGGAGAAATTTTGTGTTGTGAAACTTTGTGTTGGGGAAACTCCGTGTTGGAGAAACTCCGTTTTGGAGAAACTCCGCGTTGGGAAACTCCGTGTCGGAGAAACTCCGAGTTGGGGAAACTCCGTGTTAGAGAAACTCCTTGTTGGAGAAACGCCTTGTTGGAGAAACTCCGTGTTGTAGAAACTCCGTGTTAGAGAAATCCGTTTTGGATAAACTCCATGTTGGATAAACTCTGTGTTGGAGAAACTCCGTGTCGGAGAAACTCCGTGTCGGAGAAACTTCGTGTTGGAGAAACTCCGTGTCGGAGAAACTTCGTGTTGGAGAAACTCCGTGTTGGAGAAATGCCTTGTTGGAGAAAGTCCTTGTTGGAGAAACTCCGCGTTGGAGACACTCCGTGTTGAAGAAACTCCGGGTCGGAGAAACTCCGTGTCGGAGAAATTCCGAGTTGGGGAAACTCCGTGTTAGAAAAACTCCTTGTTGGAGAAACGCCTTGTTGGAGAAACTCCGTGTTGTTGAAACTCCGTGTTGGAGAAACTCCGTGTTGCAGAGGCTCCGTGTTGGAGAAATCCGTTTTGGATAAACTCCGTGTTGGAAAAACTCTGTGTTGGAGAAACTCCGTGTCGGAGAAACTCCGTGTCGGAGAAACTTCGTGTTGGAGAAACTCCGTGTCGGAGAAACTTCGTGTTGGAGAAACTCCCTGTTGGAGAAACTTCGTGTTGGTGAAACTCCTTGTTGGAGAAAGTCCTTGTTGGAGAAAATTTGTGTCGGAGAAACTCCATGTTGGAGAAAATTCGTGTTGGAAAAACTCTGTGTTGGGGAAACTCCGAATTGAAGAAACTCAGTGTTGTAGAAACTCCGTGTTGGAGAAACTTCGTGTTGGAGAAACTCCGTGTTGGAGAAACTCCATGCTGGAGAAACTCCGTGTTGGAGAAACTTCGTGTTTGAGAAACTCCGAGCTGGAGAAGCTCCGCGTTGCAGAAATGCCTTATTGGAGAAACTCTGTGTTGGAGAAACTCCGTGTTGGTGAAACACGTGTTGTAGAAACTCCGTGTTGGAGAAACTCCGTGTCGGAGACACTCCGTGTTGGAGAAACTCCGTGTCGGAGAAGCTCGTGTTGGAAAAACTCCTTGTTGGAGAAATTCCGTGTTGGAGAAACTCCGTTTTGCAGAAACTCCGTGTTGGAGAAACTCCGTGTTGGGGAAACTACGTGTTGGAGAAATTTCGTGTTGGGGAAACTTCGTGTTGGGGAAACTCCGTGTTGGATAAACTCCGTGTTGGAGAAACTCCGTGCTGGAGAAACTCCGTGTTGGGGAAACTCCGTGTTGGAGAAACTCCGTGTTGGAGAAACGCCTTGTTGTAGAAAGTCCTTGTTAGAGAAACTCCGTGTTGGAGAAACTACCTTTAGGAGGAATTTCGTGTTGGAGAAACTCCGTGTTGGAGAAATTCTTTGTTGTGTAAACTCCGTTTTTGAGAAACTCCGTGTTTTGAGAAACTCCGTGTTGGAGAAACTCTGTGTAGGGGAAACTCCGTGTTGGAGAAATTTCGTGTTGGGGAAACTTCGTGTTGGGGAAACTCCGTGTTGGAGAAACTCCGTGTTGGAGAAACTCCGTGCTGGAGAAACTCCGTGTTGGAGAAACTCTGTGTTGGAGAAACTCCGTGTTGGAGAAACGCCTTGTTGTAGAAAGTCCTTGTTGGAGAAACTCCGTGTTGGAGAAACTACCTTTAGGAGGAATTTCGTGTTGGAGAATCTCCGTGTTGGAGAAACTCTTTGTTGTGTAAACTCCGTTTTTGAGAAACTCCGTGTTTTGAGAAACTCCGTGTTGGAGAAACTCTGTGTTGGGGAAACTCCGTGTTGGAGAAATTTTGTGTTGTGAAACTTTGTGTTGGGGAAACTCCGTGTTGGAGAAACTCCGTTTTGGAGAAACTCCGCGTTGGGAAACTCCGTGTCGGAGAAACTCCGAGTTGGGGAAACTCCGTGTTAGAGAAACTCCTTGTTGGAGAAACGCCTTGTTGGAGAAACTCCGTGTTGTAGAAACTCCGTGTTGGAGAAATCTGTTTTGGATAAACTCCATGTTGGATAAACTCTGTGTTGGAGAAACTCCGTGTCGGAGAAACTCCGTGTCGGAGAAACTTCGTGTTGGAGAAACTCCGTGTTGGAGAAACTTCGTGTTGGAGAAACTCCGTGTTGGAGAAATGCCTTGTTGGAGAAAGTCCTTGTTGGAGAAACTCCGCGTTGGAGACACTCCGTGTTGAAGAAACTCCGGGTCGGAGAAACTCCGTGTCGGAGAAACTCCGTGTCGGAGAAACTCCGTGTCGGCGAAATTCCCTGTCGGAGAAACTCCGTGTTGGAGAAACTCCGCGTTGAAGAAACTGCGTGTTGGATTAACTCCGTGTTCGAGAAACTCCGTGTCGGAGAAACTCCATGTTGGAGAAACTCCGTGTCGGAGAAGCTCGTGTTGGAAAAACTCCTTGTTGGAGAAACTCCGTGTTGGAGAAACTCTGTGTTGGCGAAACTCCTTGTTGGAGAAACTCCGTGTTGGAGAAACTCCGTGTTGGAGAAACTCCGCGATGGAGAAATTCCGTGTCGTAGAAACTTCGGGTCGGAGAAACTCCGTGTCGGAGACACTCCGTGTTGGAGAAACTCCGTGTCGGAGAAGCTTGTGTTGGAGAAAATTCGTGTTGGAGAAACTCCCAGTTGGAGAAACTTCATGTTGGTGAAACTCCTTGTTGGAGAAACGCCTTGTTGGAGAAACTCCGTTTTGCAGAAACTCCGTGTTGGAGAAACTCCGTGTTTGGGAAACTACGTGTTGGAGAAATTTCGTGTTGGGAAACTTCGTGTTGGGGAAACTCCGTGTTGGAGAAACTCCGTGTTGGAGAAACTCCGTGCTGGAGAAACTCCGTGTTGGGGAAACTCCGTGTTGGAGAAACTCCCTGTTGGAGAAACGCCTTGTTGTAGAAAGTCCTTCTTGGAGAGACTCCGTGTTGGAGAAACTACCTTTAAGAGGAATTTTGTGTTGGAGAAACTCCGTGTTGGAGAAACTCTTTGTTGTGTAAACTCCGTTTTTGAGAACCTCCGTGTTTTGAGAAACTCCGTGTTTGAGAAACTCTGTGTTGGGGAAACTCCGTGTTGGAGAAATTTCGTGTTGGGGAAACTTCGTGTTGGGGAAACTCCGTGTTGGAGAAACTCCGTGTTGGAGAAACTCCGTGCTGGAGAAACTCCGTGTTGGGGAAACTCCGTGTTGGAGAAACTCAGTGTTGGTGAAATGCCTTGTTGGAGAAAGTCCTTGTTGGAGAAACTCCGCGTTGGAGACACTCCGTGTTGGAGAAACTCCGTGTTGGAGAAATTTCGTGTCGTAGAAACTTCGGGTCGGAGAAACTCCGTGTCGGAGAAACTCCGAGTTGGGGAAACTCCTTGTTAGAGAAACTCCTTGTTGGAGAAACGCCTTGTTGGAGAAACTCCGTGTTGTTGAAACTCCGTGTTGGAGAAACTCCGTGTTGCAGAAACTCCGTGTTGGAGAAATCTGTTTTGGATAAACTCCGTGTTGGATAAACTCTGTGTTGGAGAAACTCCGTGTCGGAGAAACACCGTGTCGGAGAAACTCCGTGTCGGAGAAACTTCGTGTTGGAGAAACTTCGTGTCGGAGAAACTTCGTGTTGGAGAAACTCCCTGTTGGAGAAACTTCGTGTTGGTGAAACTCCTTGTTGGAGAAAGTCCTTGTTGGAGGAAATTTGTGTTGGAGAAACTCCATGTTGGAGAAAATTCGTGTTGGAGAAACTCTGTGTTGGGGAAACTCCGAATTTAAGAAACTCAGTGTTGTAGAAACTCCGTGTTGGAAAAACTTCGTGTTGGAGAAACTTCGTGTTGGAGAAACTCCATGCTGGAGAAACTCCGTGTTGGAGAAACTCCGTGTTGGAGAAACTCCGTGTTTGAGAAAGTCCGTGCTGGAGAAGCTCCGCGTTGCAGAAAAGCCTTATTGGAGAAACTCTGTGTTGGAGAAACTCCGTGTTGGTGAAACACGTGTTGTATAAACTCCGTGTTGGAGAAACTCCGTGTCGGAGAAACTCTGTGTCGGAGAAACTCCTTGTCGGAGAAATTCCCTGTCGGAGAAACTCCGTGTTGGAGAAACACCGCGTTGAAGAAACTCTGTGTTCGAGTAACTCCGTGTTCGAGAAACTCCGTGTTGGAGAAACTCCGTGATGGAGAAATTCCGTGTCGTAGAAACTTCGGGTCGGAGAAACTCCGTGTCGGAGACACTCCGTGTTGGAGAAACTCCGTGTCGGAGAAGCTCGTGTTGGAGAAACTCCCTGTTTGAGAAACTCCGTTTTGTTGAAACTACGTGTTGGTGAAACTCCTTGTTGGAAAAACTCCTTGTTGGAGAAACTCCGTGTTGGAGAAACTCTGTGTTGGAGAAAATGCGTGTTGGAGAAACTCCGTGTTGGAGAAACTTCATGTTGGTGAAACCCCTTGTTGGAGAAACTCCGTGTTGGAGAAACTCCGTTTTGCAGAAACTCCGTGTTGGAGAAACTCCGTGTTCGGGAAACTACGTGTTGGAGAAATTTCGTGTTGGGGAAACTTCGTGTTGGGGAAACTCCGTGTTGGAGAAACTCCGTGTTGGAGAAACTCCGTGTTGGAGAAACTCCGTGCTGGAGAAACTCCGTGATGGGGAAACTCCGTGTTGGAGAAACTCCGTGTTGGAGAAACGCCTTGTTGTAGAAAGTCCTTGTTGGAGAAACTCCGTGTTGGAGAAACTACCTTTAGGAGGAATTTCGTGTTGGAGAATCTCCGTGTTGGAGAAACTCTTTGTTGTGTAAACTCCGTTTTTGAGAAACTCCGTGTTTTGAGAAACTCCGTGTTGGAGAAACTCTGTGTTGGGGAAACTCCGTGTTGGAGAAATTTTGTGTTGTGAAACTTTGTGTTGGGGAAACTCCGTGTTGGAGAAACTCCGTTTTGGAGAAACTCCGCGTTGGGAAACTCCGTGTCGGAGAAACTCCGAGTTGGGGAAACTCCGTGTTAGAGAAACTCCTTGTTGGAGAAACGCCTTGTTGGAGAAACTCCGTGTTGTAGAAACTCCGTGTTGGAGAAATCCGTTTTGGATAAACTCCATGTTGGATAAACTCTGTGTTGGAGAAACTCCGTGTCGGAGAAACTCCGTGTCGGAGAAACTTCGTGTTGGAGAAACTCCGTGTCGGAGAAACTTCGTGTTGGAGAAACTCCGTGTTGGAGAAATGCCTTGTTGGAGAAAGTCCTTGTTGGAGAAACTCCGCGTTGGAGACACTCCGTGTTGAAGAAACTCCGGGTCGGAGAAACTCCGTGTCGGAGAAATTCCGAGTTGGGGAAACTCCGTGTTAGAAAAACTCCTTGTTGGAGAAACGCCTTGTTGGAGAAACTCCGTGTAGTTGAAACTCCGTGTTGGAAAAACTCCGTGTTGCAGAGGCTCCGTGTTGGAGAAATCCGTTTTGGATAAACTCCGTGTTGGAAAAACTCTGTGTTGGAGAAACTCCGTGTCGGAGAAACTCCGTGTCGGAGAAACTTCGTGTTGGAGAAACTCCGTGTCGGAGAAACTTCGTGTTGGAGAAACTCCCTGTTGGAGAAACTTCGTGTTGGTGAAACTCCTTGTTGGAGAAAGTCCTTGTTGGAGAAAATTTGTGTCGGAGAAACTCCATGTTGGAGAAAATTCGTGTTGGAAAAACTCTGTGTTGGGGAAACTCCGAATTGAAGAAACTCAGTGTTGTAGAAACTCCGTGTTGGAGAAACTTCGTGTTGGAGAAACTCCGTGTTGGAGAAACTCCATGCTGGAGAAACTCCGTGTTGGAGAAACTTCGTGTTTGAGAAACTCCGAGCTGGAGAAGCTCCGCGTTGCAGAAATGCCTTATTGGAGAAACTCTGTGTTGGAGAAACTCCGTGTTGGTGAAACACGTGTTGTAGAAACTCCGTGTTGGAGAAACTCCGTGTCGGAGACACTCCGTGTTGGAGAAACTCCGTGTCGGAGAAGCTCGTGTTGGAAAAACTCCTTGTTGGAGAAATTCCGTGTTGGAGAAACTCCGTTTTGCAGAAACTCCGTGTTGGAGAAACTCCGTGTTGGGGAAACTACGTGTTGGAGAAATTTCGTGTTGGGGAAACTTCGTGTTGGGGAAACTCCGTGTTGGATAAACTCCGTGTTGGAGAAACTCCGTGCTGGAGAAACTCCGTGTTGGGGAAACTCCGTGTTGGAGAAACTCCGTGTTGGAGAAACGCCTTGTTGTAGAAAGTCTTTGTTAGAGAAACTCCGTGTTGGAGAAACTACCTTTAGGAGGAATTTCGTGTTGGAGAAACTCCGTGTTGGAGAAATTCTTTGTTGTGTAAACTCCGTTTTTGAGAAACTCCGTGTTTTGAGAAACTCCGTGTTGGAGAAACTCTGTGTAGGGGAAACTCCGTGTTGGAGAAATTTCGTGTTGGGGAAACTTCGTGTTGGGGAAACTCCGTGTTGGAGAAACTCCGTGTTGGAGAAACTCCGTGCTGGAGAAACTCCGTGTTGGAGAAACTCTGTGTTGGAGAAACTCCGTGTTGGAGAAACGCCTTGTTGTAGAAAGTCCTTGTTGGAGAAACTCCGTGTTGGAGAAACTACCTTTAGGAGGAATTTCGTGTTGGAGAATCTCCGTGTTGGAGAAACTCTTTGTTGTGTAAACTCCGTTTTTGAGAAACTCCGTGTTTTGAGAAACTCCGTGTTGGAGAAACTCTGTGTTGGGGAAACTCCGTGTTGGAGAAATTTTGTGTTGTGAAACTTTGTGTTGGGGAAACTCCGTGTTGGAGAAACTCCGTTTTGGAGAAACTCCGCGTTGGGAAACTCCGTGTCGGAGAAACTCCGAGTTGGGGAAACTCCGTGTTAGAGAAACTCCTTGTTGGAGAAACGCCTTGTTGGAGAAACTCCGTGTTGTAGAAACTCCGTGTTGGAGAAATCCGTTTTGGATAAACTCCATGTTGGATAAACTCTGTGTTGGAGAAACTCCGTGTCGGAGAAACTCCGTGTCGGAGAAACTTCGTGTTGGAGAAACTCCGTGTTGGAGAAACTTCGTGTTGGAGAAACTCCGTGTTGGAGAAATGCCTTGTTGGAGAAAGTCCTTGTTGGAGAAACTCCGCGTTGGAGACACTCCGTGTTGAAGAAACTCCGGGTCGGAGAAACTCCGTGTCGGAGAAATTCCGAGTTGGGGAAACTTCGTGTTAGAAAAACTCCTTGTTGGAGAAACGCCTTGTTGGAGAAACTCCGTGTTGTTGAAACTCCGTGTTGGAGAAACTCCGTGTTGCAGAGGCTCCGTGTTGGAGAAATCCGTTTTGGATAAACTCCGTGTTGGATAAACTCTGTGTTGGAGAAACTCCGTGTCGGAGAAACTCCGTGTCGGAGAAACTTCGTGTTGGAGAAACTCCGTGTCGGAGAAACTTCGTGTTGGAGAAACTCCCTGTTGGAGAAACTTCGTGTTGGTGAAACTCCTTGTTGGAGAAAGTCCTTGTTGGAGAAAATTTGTGTCGGAGAAACTCCATGTTGGAGAAAATTCGTGTTGGAAAAACTCTGTGTTGGGGAAACTCCGAATTGAAGAAACTCAGTGTTGTAGAAACTCCGTGTTGGAGAAACTTCATGTTGGAGAAACTCCGTGTTGGAGAAACTCCATGCTGGAGAAACTCCGTGTTGGAGAAACTTTGTGTTTGAGAAACTCCGTGCTGGAGAAGCTCCGCGTTGCAGAAATGCCTTATTGGAGAAACTCTGTGTTGGAGAAACTCCGTGTTGGTGAAACACGTGTTGTAGAAACTCCGCGTTGGAGAAACTCCGTGTCGGAGAAACTCTGTGTCGGAGAAACTCCGTGTCGGAGAAATTCCCTGTCGGAGAAACTCCGTGTTGGAGAAACTCCGCGTTGAAGAAACTCCGTGTTGGATTAACTCCGTGTTCGAGAAACTCCGTGTCGGAGACACTCCGTGTTGGAGAAACTCCGTGTCGGAGAAGCTCGTGTTGGAAAAACTCCTTGTTGGAGAAATTCCGTGTTGGAGAAACTCCGTTTTGCAGAAACTCCGTGTTGGAGAAACTCCGTGTTGGGGAAACTACGTGTTGGAGAAATTTCGTGTTGGGGAAACTTCGTGTTGGGGAAACTCCGTGTTGGATAAACTCCGTGTTGGAGAAACTCCGTGCTGGAGAAACTCCGTGTTGGGGAAACTCCGTGTTGGAGAAACTCTGTGTTGGAGAAACGCCTTGTTGTAGAAAGTCCTTGTTAGAGAAACTCCGTGTTGGAGAAACTACCTTTAGGAGGAATTTCGTGTTGGAGAAACTCCGTGTTGGAGAAATTCTTTGTTGTGTAAACTCCGTTTTTGAGAAACTCCGTGTTTTGAGAAACTCCGTGTTGGAGAAACTCTGTGTTGGGGAAACTCCGTGTTGGAGAAATTTCGTGTTGGGGAAACTTCGTGTTGGGGAAACTCCGTGTTGGAGAAACTCCGTGTTGGAGAAACTCCGTGCTGGAGAAACTCCGTGTTGGAGAAACTCCGTGTTGGAGAAATGCCTTGTTGGAGAAAGTCCTTGTTGGAGAAACTCCGCGTTGGAGACACTCCGTGTTGAAGAAACTCCGTGTTGGAGAAATTTCGTGTCGTAGAAACTCCGGGTCGGAGAAACTCTGTGTCGGAGAAACTCCGAGTTGGGGAAACTCCGTGTTAGAAAAACTCCTTGTTGGAGAAACGCCTTGTTGGAGAAACTCCGTGTTGTTGAAACTCCGTGTTGGAGAAACTCCGTGTTGCAGAAGCTCCGTGTTGGAGAAATCCGTTTTGGATAAACTCCGTGTTGGATAAACTCTGTGTTGGAGAAACTCCGTGTCGGAGAAACTCCGTGTCGGAGAAACTTCGTGTTGGAGAAACTCCGTGTCGGAGAAACTTCGTGTTGAAGAAACTCCCTGTTGGAGAAACTTCGTGTTGGTGAAACTCCTTTTTGGAGAAAGTCCTTGTTGGAGAAAATTTGTGTTGGAGAAACTCCATGTTGAAGAAAACTCGTGTTGGAGAAACTCTGTGTTGTGGAAACTCCGAATTGAAGAAACTCAGTGTTGTAGAAACTCCGTGTTGGAGAAACTTCGTGTTGGAGAAACTCCGTGTTGGAGAAACTCCATGCTGGAGAAACTCCGTGTTGGAGAAACTCCGTGTTTGAGAAACTCCGTGCTGGAGAAGCTCCGCGTTGCAGAAACGCCTTTTTGAGAAACTCTGTGTTGGAGAAACTCCGTGTTGGTGAAACACGTGTTGTAGAAACTCCGTGTTGGAGAAACTCCGTGTCGGAGAAACTCTGTGTCAGAGAAAATCCGTGTCGGAGAAATTCCCTGTCGGAGAAACTCCGTGTTGGAGAAACTCCGCGTTGAAGAAACTCCGTGTTGGATAAACTTTGTGTTGGAGAAACTCCGTGTCGGAGAAACTCCGTGTCGGAGAAACTTCGTGTTGGAGAAACTCCGTGTCGGAGAAACTTCGTGTTGGAGAAACTCCCTGTTGGAGAAACTTCGTGTTGGTGAAACTCCTTGTTGGAGAAAGTCCTTGTTGGAGAAAATTTGTGTTGGAGAAACTCCATGTTGGAGAAAATTCGTGTTGGAAAAACTCTGTGTTGGGGAAACTCCGAATTGAAGAAACTCAGTGTTGTAGAAACTCCGTGTTGGAGAAACTTCGTGTTGGATAAACTCCGTGTTGGAGAAACTCCGTGCTGGAGAAGCTCCGCGTTGCAGAAACGCCTTTTTGGAGAAACTCTGTGTTGGAGAAACTCCGTGTTGGTGAAACACGTGTTGTAGAAACTCCGTGTTGGAGAAACTCCGTGTCGGAGAAACTCTGTGTCAGAGAAACTCCGTGTCGGAGAAATTCCCTGTCGGAGAAACTCCGTGTTGGAGAAACTCCGCGTTGAAGAAACTCCGTGTTGGATTAACTCCGTGTTCGAGAAACTCCGTGTCGGAGACACTCCGTGTTGGAGAAACTCCGTGTCGGAGAAGCTCGTGGTGGAAAAACTCCTTGTTGGAGAAATTCCGTGTTGGAGAAACTCCGTTTTGCAGAAACTCTGTGTTGGAGAAACTCCGTGTTGGGGAAACTACGTGTTGGAGAAATTTCGTGTTGGGGAAACTTCGTGTTGGGGAAACTCCGTGTTGGATAAACTCCGTGTTGGAGAAACTCCGTGCTGGAGAAACTCCGTGTTGGGGAAACTCCGTGTTGGAGAAACTCCGTGTTGGAGAAACGCCTTGTTGTAGAAAGTCCTTGATAGAGAAACTCCGTGTTGGAGAAACTACCTTTAGGAGGAATTTCGTGTTGGAGAAACACCGTGTTGGAGAAATTCTTTGTTGTGTAAACTCCGTTTTTGAGAAACTCCGTGTTTTGAGAAACTCCGTGTTGGAGAAACTCTGTGTTGGGGAAACTCCGTGTTGGAGAAATTTCGTGTTGTGGAAACTTCGTGTTGGGGAAACTCCGTGTTGGAGAAACTCCGTGTTGGAGAAACTCCGTGCTGGAGAAACTCCGTGTTGGGGAAACTTCGTGTTGGAGAAACTCCGTGTTGGAGAAATGCCTTGTTGGAGAAAGTCCTTGTTGGAGAAACTCCGCGTTGGAGACACTCCGTATTGAAGAAACTCCGTGTTGGAGAAATTTCGTGTCGTAGAAACTCCGGGTCGGAGAAACTCCGTGTCGGAGAAACTCCGAGTTGGGGAAACTCCGTGTTAGAAAAACTCCTTGTTGGAGAAACGCCTTGTTGGAGAAACTCCGTGTTGTTGAAACTCCGTGTTGGAGAAACTCCGTGTTGCAGAAGCTCCGTGTTGGAGAAATTCGTTTTGGATAAACTCCGTGTTGGATAAACTCTGTGTTGGAGAAACTCCGTGTCGGAGAAGCTCGTGTTGGAAAAACTCCTTGTTGGAGAAATTCCGTGTTGGAGAAACTCCGTTTTGCAGAAACTCCGTGTTGGAGAAACTCCGTGTTGGGAAAACTACGTGTTGGAGAAATTTCGTGTTGGGAAAACTTCGTGTTGGGGAAACTCCGTGTTGGATAAACTCCATGTTGGAGAAACTCCGTGCTGGAGAAACTCCGTGTTGGGGAAACTCCGTGTTGGAGAAACTCCGTGTTGGAGAAACGCCTTGTTGTAGAAAGTCCTTGTTAGAGAAACTCCGTGTTGCAGAAACTACCTTTAGGAGGAATTTCGTGTTGGAGTAACTCCGTGTTGGAGAAATTCTTTGTTGTGTAAACTCCGTTTTTGAGAAACTCCGTGTTTTGAGAAACTCCGTGTTGGAGAAACTCTGTGTTGGGGAAACTCCGTGTTGGAGAAATTTCGTGTTGGGGAAACTTCGTGTTGGGGAAACTCCGTGTTGGAGAAACTCCGTGTTGAAGACACTCCGTGCTGGAGAAACTCCGTGTTGGGGAAACTCCGTGTTGGAGAAACTGCGTGTTGGAGAAATGCCTTGTTGGAGAAAGTCCTTGTTGGAGAAACTCCACGTTGGAGACACTCCGTGTTGAAGAAACTCCGTGTTGGAGAAATTTCGTGTCGCAGAAACTCCGGGTCGGAGAAACTCCGTGTTGTTGAAACTCCGTGTTGGAGAAACTCCGTGTTGCAGAAGCTCCGTGTTGGAGAAATCCGTTTTGGATAAACTCCGTGTTGGATAAACTCTGTGTTGGAGAAACTCCGTGTCGGAGAAACTCCGTGTCGGAGAAACTTCGTGTTGGAGAAACTCCGTGTCGGAGAAACTTCGTGTTGGAGAAACTCCCTGTTGGAGAAACTTCGTGTTGGTGAAACTCCTTGTTGGAGAAAGTCCGTGTTGGAGAAAATTTGTGTTGGAGAAACTCCATGTTGGAGAAAATTCGTGTTGGAAAAACTCTGTGTTGGGGAAACTCCGAATTGAAGAAACTCAGTGTTGGAAACTCCGAATTGAAGAAACTCAGTGTTGTAGAAACTCCGTGTTGCAGAAATTTCGTGTTGGAGAAACTCCGTGTTGGAGAAACTCCATGCTGGAGAAACTCCGTGTTGGAGAAACTCCGTGTTTGAGAAACTCCGTGCTGGAGAAGCTCCGCGTTGCAGAAACGCCTTATTGGAGAAACTCTGTGTTGGAGAAACTCCGTGTTGGTGAAACACGTGTTGTAGAAACTCCGTTTTGCAGAAACTCCGTGTTGGAGAAACTCCGTGTTGGGGAAACTACGTGTTGGAGAAATTTCGTGTTGGGGAAACTTCGTGTTGGGGAAACTCCGTGTTGCGATAAACTCCGTGTTGGAGAAACTCCGTGCTGGAGAAACTCCGTGTTGGGGAAACTCCGTGTTGGAGAAACTCCGTGTTGGAGAAACGCCTTGTTGTAGAAAGTCTTTGTTAGAGAAACTCCGTGTTGGAGAAACTACCTTTAGGAGGAATTTCGTGTTGGAGAAACTCCGTGTTGGAGAAATTCTTTGTTGTGTAAACTCCGTTTTTGAGAAACTACGTGTTTTGAGAAACTCCGTGTTGGAGAAACTCTGTGTTGGGGAAACTCCGTGTTAGGGAAATTTCGTGTTGGGGAAACTTCGTGTTGGGGGAAACTCCGTGTTGGAGAAACTCCGTGTTGGAGAAATGCCTTGTTGGAGAAAGTCCTTGTTGGAGAAACTCCGCGTTGGAGACACTCCGTGTTGAAGAAACTCCGTGTTGGAGAAATTTCGTGTCGTAGAAACTCCGGGTCGGAGAAACTCCGTGTCGGAGAAACTCCGAGTTGGGGAAACTCCGTGTTAGAAAAACGCCTTGTTGGAGAAACTCCATGTTGTTGAAACTCCGTGTTGGAGAAACTCCGTGTTGCAGAAGCTCCGTGTTGGAGAAATCCGTTTTGGATAAACTCCGTGTTGGATAAACTCTGTGTTGGAGAAACTCCGTGTCGGAGAAACTCCGTGTCGGAGAAACTTCGTGTTGGAGAAACTCCGTGTCGGAGAAACTTCGTGTTGAAGAAACTCCCTGTTGGAGAAACTTCGTGTTGGTGAAACTCCTTTTTGGAGAAAGTCCTTGTTGGAGAAAATTTGTGTTGGAGAAACTCCATGTTGAAGAAAACTCGTGTTGGAGAAACTCTGTGTTGTGGAAACTCCGAATTGAAGAAACTCAGTGTTGTAGAAACTCCGTGTTGGAGAAACTTCGTGTTGGAGAAACTCCGTGTTGGAGAAACTCCATGCTGGAGAAACTCCGTGTTGGAGAAACTCCGTGTTTGAGAAACTCCGTGCTGGAGAAGCTCCGCGTTGCAGAAACGCCTTTTTGAGAAACTCTGTGTTGGAGAAACTCCGTGTTGGTGAAACACGTGTTGTAGAAACTCCGTGTTGGAGAAACTCCGTGTCGGAGAAACTCTGTGTCAGAGAAAATCCGTGTCGGAGAAATTCCCTGTCGGAGAAACTCCGTGTTGGAGAAACTCCGCGTTGAAGAAACTCCGTGTTGGATAAACTTTGTGTTGGAGAAACTCCGTGTCGGAGAGAAACTCCGTGTCGGAGAAACTTCGTGTTGGAGAAACTCCGTGTCGGAGAAACTTCGTGTTGGAGAAACTCCCTGTTGGAGAAACTTCGTGTTGGTGAAACTCCTTGTTGGAGAAAGTCCTTGTTGGAGAAAATTTGTGTTGGAGAAACTCCATGTTGGAGAAAATTCGTGTTGGAAAAACTCTGTGTTGGGGAAACTCCGAATTGAAGAAACTCAGTGTTGTAGAAACTCCGTGTTGGAGAAACTTCGTGTTGGGATAAACTCCGTGTTGGAGAAACTCCATGCTGGAGAAACTCCGTGTTGGAGAAACTCCGTGTTTGAGAAACTCCGTGCTGGAGAAGCTCCGCGTTGCAGAAACGCCTTTTTGGAGAAACTCTGTGTTGGAGAAACTCCGTGTTGGTGAAACACGTGTTGTAGAAACTCCGTGTTGGAGAAACTCCGTGTCGGAGAAACTCTGTGTCAGAGAAACTCCGTGTCGGAGAAATTCCCCTGTCGGAGAAACTCCGTGTTGGAGAAACTCCGCGTTGAAGAAACTCCGTGTTGGATTAACTCCGTGTTCGAGAAACTCCGTGTCGGAGACACTCCGTGTTGGAGAAACTCCGTGTCGGAGAAGCTCGTGGTGGAAAAACTCCTTGTTGGAGAAATTCCGTGTTGGAGAAACTCCGTTTTGCAGAAACTCTGTGTTGGAGAAACTCCGTGTTGGGGGAAACTACGTGTTGGAGAAATTTCGTGTTGGGGAAACTTCGTGTTGGGGAAACTCCGTGTTGGATAAACTCCGTGTTGGAGAAACTCCGTGCTGGAGAAACTCCGTGTTGGGGAAACTCCGTGTTGGAGAAACTCCGTGTTGGAGAAACGCCTTGTTGTAGAAAGTCCTTGATAGAGAAACTCCGTGTTGGAGAAACTACCTTTAGGAGGAATTTCGTGTTGGAGAAACACCGTGTTGGAGAAATTCTTTGTTGTGTAAACTCCGTTTTTGAGAAACTCCGTGTTTTGAGAAACTCCGTGTTGGAGAAACTCTGTGTTGGGGGAAACTCCGTGTTGGAGAAATTTCGTGTTGTGGAAACTTCGTGTTGGGGAAACTCCGTGTTGGAGAAACTCCGTGTTGGAGAAACTCCGTGCTGGAGAAACTCCGTGTTGGGGAAACTTCGTGTTGGAGAAACTCCGTGTTGGAGAAATGCCTTGTTGGAGAAAGTCCTTGTTGGAGAAACTCCGCGTTGGAGACACTCCGTGTTGAAGAAACTCCGTGTTGGAGAAATTTCGTGTCGTAGAAACTCCGGGTCGGAGAAACTCGTGTTGGAAAAAACTCCTTGTTGGACAAATTCCGTGTTGGAGAAACTCCGTTTTGCAGAAACTCCGTGTTGGAGAAACTCCGTGTTGGGGAAACTACGTGTTGGGAGAAATTTCGTGTTGGGGAAACTTCGTGTTGGGGAAACTCCGTGTTGGATAAACTCCGTGTTGGAGAAACTCCGTGCTGGAGAAACTCCGTGTTGGGGAAACTCCGTGTTGGAGAAACTCCGTGTTGGAGAAACGCCTTGTTGTAGAAAGTCCTTGTTAGAGAAACTCCGTGTTGGAGAAACTACCTTTAGGAGGAATTTCGTGTTGGAGAAACTCCGTGTTGGAGAAATTCTTTGTTGTGTAAACTCCGTTTTTGAGAAACTCCGTGTTTTGAGAAACTCCGTGTTGGAGAAACTCTGTGTAGGGGAAACTCCGTGTTGGAGAAATTTCGTGTTGGGGAAACTTCGTGTTGGGGAAACTCCGTGTTGGAGAAACTCCGTGTTGGAGAAACTCCGTGCTGGAGAAACTCCGTGTTGGAGAAACTCTGTGTTGGAGAAACTCCGTGTTGGAGAAACGCCTTGTTGTAGAAAGTCCTTGTTGGAGAAACCTCCGTGTTGGAGAAACTACCTTTAGGAGGAATTTCGTGTTGGAGAATCTCCGTGTTGGAGAAACTCTTTGTTGTGTAAACTCCGTTTTTGAGAAACTCCGTGTTTTGAGAAACTCCGTGTTGGAGAAACTCTGTGTTGGGGAAACTCCGTGTTGGAGAAATTTTGTGTTGTGAAACTTTGTGTTGGGGAAACTCCGTGTTGGAGAAACTCCGTTTTGGAGAAAACTCCGCGTTGGGAAACTCCGTGTCGGAGAAACTCCGAGTTGGGGAAACTCCGTGTTAGAGAAACTCCTTGTTGGAGAAACGCCTTGTTGGAGAAACTCCGTGTTGTAGAAACTCCGTGTTGGAGAAATCCGTTTTGGATAAACTCCATGTTGGATAAACTCTGTGTTGGAGAAACTCCGTGTCGGAGAAACTCCGTGTCGGAGAAACTTCGTGTTGGAGAAACTCCGTGTTGGAGAAACTTCGTGTTGGAGAAACTCCGTGTTGGAGAAATGCCTTGTTGGAGAAAGTCCTTGTTGGAGAAACTCCGCGTTGGAGACACTCCGTGTTGAAGAAACTCCGGGTCGGAGAAAACTCCGTGTCGGAGAAACTCCGTGTCGGAGAAACTCCGTGTCGGCGAAATTCCCTGTCGGAGAAACTCCGTGTTGGAGAAACTCCGCGTTGAAGAAACTGCGTGTTGGATTAACTCGTGTTCGAGAAACTCCGTGTCGGAGAAACTCCATGTTGGAGAAACTCCGTGTCGGAGAAGCTCGTGTTGGAAAAACTCCTTGTTGGAGAAACTCCGTGTTGGAGAAACTCTGTGTTGGCGAAACTCCTTGTTGGAGAAACTCCGTGTTGGAGAAACTCCGTGTTGGAGAAACTCCGCGATGGAGAAATTCCGTGTCGTAGAAACTTCGGGTCGGAGAAACTCCGTGTCGGAGACACTCCGTGTTGGAGAAACTCCGTGTCGGAGAAGCTTGTGTTGGAGAAAATTCGTGTTGGAGAAACTCCGTGTTGGAGAAACTTCATGTTGGTGAAACTCCTTGTTGGAGAAACGCCTTGTTGGAGAAACTCCGTTTTGCAGAAACTCCGTGTTGGAGAAACTCCGTGTTTGGGAAACTACGTGTTGGAGAAATTTCGTGTTGGGGAAACTTCGTGTTGGGGAAACTCCGTGTTGGAGAAACTCCGTGTTGGAGAAAGTCCTTGTTGGAGAAACTCCGCGTTGGAGACACTCCGTGTTGGAGAAACTCCGTGTTGGAGAAATTTTCGTGTCGTAGAAACTTCGGGTCGGAGAAACTCCGTGTCGGAGAAACTCCGAGTTGGGGAAACTCCTTGTTAGAGAAACTCCTTGTTGGAGAAACGCCTTGTTGGAGAAAACTCCGTGTTGTTGAAACGCCGTGTTGGAGAAACTCCGTGTTGCAGAAACTCCGTGTTGGAGAAATCTGTTTTGGATAAACTCCGTGTTGGATAAACTCTGTGTTGGAGAAACTCCGTGTCGGAGAAACACCGTGTCGGAGAAACTCCGTGTCGGAGAAACTTCGTGTTGGAGAAACTTCGTGTCGGAGAAACTTCGTGTTGGAGAAACTCCCTGTTGGAGAAACTTCGTGTTGGTGAAACTCCTTGTTGGAGAAAGTCCTTGTTGGAGGAAATTTGTGTTGGAGAAACTCCATGTTGGAGAAAATTCGTGTTGGAGAAACTCTGTGTTGGGGAAACTCCGAATTTAAGAAACTCAGTGTTGTAGAAACTCCGTGTTGGAAAAACTTCGTGTTGGAGAAACTTCGTGTTGGAGAAACTCCATGCTGGAGAAACTCCGTGTTGGAGAAACTCCGTGTTGGAGAAACTCCGTGTTTGAGAAAGTCCGTGCTGGAGAAGCTCCGCGTTGCAGAAAAGCCTTATTGGAGAAACTCTGTGTTGGAGAAACTCCGTGTTGGTGAAACACGTGTTGTATAAACTCCGTGTTGGAGAAACTCCGTGTCGGAGAAACTCTGTGTCGGAGAAACTCCTTGTCGGAGAAATTCCCTGTCGGAGAAACTCCGTGTTGGAGAAACACCGCGTTGAAGAAACTCTGTGTTCGAGTAACTCCGTGTTCGAGAAACTCCGTGTTGGAGAAACTCCGTGATGGAGGAAATTCCGTGTCGTAGAAACTTCGGGTCGGAGAAACTCCGTGTCGGAGACACTCCGTGTTGGAGAAACTCCGTGTCGGAGAAGCTCGTGTTGGAGAAACTCCCTGTTTGAGAAACTCCGTTTTGTTGAAACTACGTGTTGGTGAAACTCCTTGTTGGAAAAACTCCTTGTTGGAGAAACTCCGTGTTGGAGAAACTCTGTGTTGGAGAAAATGCGTGTTGGAGAAACTCCGTGTTGGAGAAACTTCATGTTGGTGAAACCCCTTGTTGGAGAAACTCCGTGTTGGAGAAACTCCGTTTTGCAGAAACTCCGTGTTGGAGAAACTCCGTGTTCGGGAAACTACGTGTTGGAGAAATTTCGTGTTGGGGAAACTTCGTGTTGGGGAAACTCCGTGTTGGAGAAACTCCGTGTTGGAGAAACTCCGTGTTGGAGAAACTCCGTGCTGGAGAAACTCCGTGATGGGGAAACTCCGTGTTGGAGAAACTCCGTGTTGGAGAAACGCCTTGTTGTAGAAAGTCCTTGTTGGAGAAACTCCGTGTTGGAGAAACTACCTTTAGGAGGAATTTCGTGTTGGAGAATCTCCGTGTTGGAGAAACTCTTTGTTGTGTAAACTCCGTTTTTGAGAAACTCCGTGTTTTGAGAAACTCCGTGTTGGAGAAACTCTGTGTTGGGGAAACTCCGTGTTGGAGAAATTTTGTGTTGTGAAACTTTGTGTTGGGGAAACTCCGTGTTGGAGAAACTCCGTTTTGGAGAAACTCCGCGTTGGGAAACTCCGTGTCGGAGAAACTCCGAGTTGGGGAAACTCCGTGTTAGAGAAACTCCTTGTTGGAGAAACGCCTTGTTGGAGAAACTCCGTGTCGGAGAAACTCCGTGTCGGAGAAACTTCGTGTTGGAGAAACTCCGTGTCGGAGAAACTTCGTGTTGGAGAAACTCCGTGTTGGAGAAATGCCTTGTTGGAGAAAGTCCTTGTTGGAGAAACTCCGCGTTGGAGACACTCCGTGTTGAAGAAACTCCGGGTCGGAGAAACTCCGTGTCGGAGAAATTCCGAGTTGGGGAAACTCCGTGTTAGAAAAACTCCTTGTTGGAGAAACGCCTTGTTGGAGAAACTCCGTGTTGTTGAAACTCCGTGTTGGAGAAACTCCGTGTTGCAGAGGCTCCGTGTTGGAGAAATCCGTTTTGGATAAACTCCGTGTTGGAAAAACTCTGTGTTGGAGAAACTCCGTGTCGGAGAAACTCCGTGTCGGAGAAACTTCGTGTTGGAGAAACTCCGTGTCGGAGAAACTTCGTGTTGGAGAAACTCCCTGTTGGAGAAACTTCGTGTTGGTGAAACTCCTTGTTGGAGAAAGTCCTTGTTGGAGAAAATTTGTGTCGGAGAAACTCCATGTTGGAGAAAATTCGTGTTGGAAAAACTCTGTGTTGGGGAAACTCCGAATTGAAGAAACTCAGTGTTGTAGAAACTCCGTGTTGGAGAAACTTCGTGTTGGAGAAACTCCGTGTTGGAGAAACTCCATGCTGGAGAAACTCCGTGTTGGAGAAACTTCGTGTTTGAGAAACTCCGAGCTGGAGAAGCTCCGCGTTGCAGAAATGCCTTATTGGAGAAACTCTGTGTTGGAGAAACTCCGTGTTGGTGAAACACGTGTTGTAGAAACTCCGTGTTGGAGAAACTCCGTGTCGGAGACACTCCGTGTTGGAGAAACTCCGTGTCGGAGAAGCTCGTGTTGGAAAAACTCCTTGTTGGAGAAATTCCGTGTTGGAGAAACTCCGTTTTGCAGAAACTCCGTGTTGGAGAAACTCCGTGTTGGGGAAACTACGTGTTGGAGAAATTTCGTGTTGGGGAAACTTCGTGTTGGGGAAACTCCGTGTTGGATAAACTCCGTGTTGGAGAAACTCCGTGCTGGAGAAACTCCGTGTTGGGGAAACTCCGTGTTGGAGAAACTCCGTGTTGGAGAAACGCCTTGTTGTAGAAAGTCCTTGTTAGAGAAACTCCGTGTTGGAGAAACTACCTTTAGGAGGAATTTCGTGTTGGAGAAACTCCGTGTTGGAGAAATTCTTTGTTGTGTAAACTCCGTTTTTGAGAAACTCCGTGTTTTGAGAAACTCCGTGTTGGAGAAACTCTGTGCAGGGGAAACTCCGTGTTGGAGAAATTTCGTGTTGGGGAAACTTCGTGTTGGGGAAACTCCGTGTTGGAGAAACTCCGTGTTGGAGAAACTCCGTGCTGGAGAAACTCCGTGTTGGAGAAACTCTGTGTTGGAGAAACTCCGTGTTGGAGAAACGCCTTGTTGTAGAAAGTCCTTGTTGGAGAAACTCCGTGTTGGAGAAACTACCTTTAGGAGGAATTTCGTGTTGGAGAATCTCCGTGTTGGAGAAACTCTTTGTTGTGTAAACTCCGTTTTTGAGAAACTCCGTGTTTTGAGAAACTCCGTGTTGGAGAAACTCTGTGTTGGGGAAACTCCGTGTTGGAGAAATTTTGTGTTGTGAAACTTTGTGTTGGGGAAACTCCGTGTTGGAGAAACTCCGTTTTGGAGAAACTCCGCGTTGGGAAACTCCGTGTCGGAGAAACTCCGAGTTGGGGAAACTCCGTGTTAGAGAAACTCCTTGTTGGAGAAACGCCTTGTTGGAGAAACTCCATGTTGTAGAAACTCCGTGTTGGAGAAATCCGTTTTGGATAAACTCCATGTTGGATAAACTCTGTGTTGGAGAAACTCCGTGTCGGAGAAACTTCGTGTTGGAGAAACTCCGTGTTGGAGAAACTTCGTGTTGGAGAAACTCCGTGTTGGAGAAATGCCTTGTTGGAGAAAGTCCTTGTTGGAGAAACTCCGCGTTGGAGACACTCCGTGTTGAAGAAACTCCGGGTCGGAGAAACTCCGTGTCGGAGAAACTCCGTGTCGGAGAAACTCCGTGTCGGCGAAATTCCCTGTCGGAGAAACTCCGTGTTGGAGAAACTCCGCGTTGAAGAAACTGCGTGTTGGATTAACTCCGTGTTCGAGAAACTCCGTGTCGGAGAAACTCCATGTTGGAGAAACTCCGTGTCGGAGAAGCTCGTGTTGGAAAAACTCCTTGTTGGAGAAACTCCGTGTTGGAGAAACTCTGTGTTGGCGAAACTCCTTGTTGGAGAAACTCCGTGTTGGAGAAACTCCGTGTTGGAGAAACTCCGCGATGGAGAAATTCCGTGTCGTAGAAACTTCGGGTCGGAGAAACTCCGTGTCGGAGACACTCCGTGTTGGAGAAACTCCGTGTCGGAGAAGCTTGTGTTGGAGAAAATTCGTGTTGGAGAAACTCCGTGTTGGAGAAACTTCATGTTGGTGAAACTCCTTGTTGGAGAAACGCCTTGTTGGAGAAACTCCGTTTTGCAGAAACTCCGTGTTGGAGAAACTCCGTGTTTGGGAAACTACGTGTTGGAGAAATTTCGTGTTGGGAAACTTCGTGTTGGGGAAACTCCGTGTTGGAGAAACTCCGTGTTGGAGAAACTCCGTGCTGGAGAAACTCCGTGTTGGGGAAACTCCGTGTTGGAGAAACTCCCTGTTGGAGAAACGCCTTGTTGTAGAAAGTCCTTCTTGGAGAGACTCCGTGTTGGAGAAACTACCTTTAAGAGGAATTTTGTGTTGGAGAAACTCCGTGTTGGAGAAACTCTTTGTTGTGTAAACTCCGTTTTTGAGAACCTCCGTGTTTTGAGAAACTCCGTGTTTGAGAAACTCTGTGTTGGGGAAACTCCGTGTTGGAGAAATTTCGTGTTGGGGAAACTTCGTGTTGGGGAAACTCCGTGTTGGAGAAACTCCGTGTTGGAGAAACTCCGTGCTGGAGAAACTCCGTGTTGGGGAAACTCCGTGTTGGAGAAACTCAGTGTTGGTGAAATGCCTTGTTGGAGAAAGTCCTTGTTGGAGAAACTCCGCGTTGGAGACACTCCGTGTTGGAGAAACTCCGTGTTGGAGAAATTTCGTGTCGTAGAAACTTCGGGTCGGAGAAACTCCGTGTCGGAGAAACTCCGAGTTGGGGAAACTCCTTGTTAGAGAAACTCCTTGTTGGAGAAACGCCTTGTTGGAGAAACTCCGTGTTGTTGAAACTCCGTGTTGGAGAAACTCCGTGTTGCAGAAACTCCGTGTTGGAGAAATCTGTTTTGGATAAACTCCGTGTTGGATAAACTCTGTGTTGGAGAAACTCCGTGTCGGAGAAACACCGTGTCGGAGAAACTCCGTGTCGGAGAAACTTCGTGTTGGAGAAACTTCGTGTCGGAGAAACTTCGTGTTGGAGAAACTCCCTGTTGGAGAAACTTCGTGTTGGTGAAACTCCTTGTTGGAGAAAGTCCTTGTTGGAGGAAATTTGTGTTGGAGAAACTCCATGTTGGAGAAAATTCGTGTTGGAGAAACTCTGTGTTGGGGAAACTCCGAATTTAAGAAACTCAGTGTTGTAGAAACTCCGTGTTGGAAAAACTTCGTGTTGGAGAAACTTCGTGTTGGAGAAACTCCATGCTGGAGAAACTCCGTGTTGGAGAAACTCCGTGTTGGAGAAACTCCGTGTTTGAGAAAGTCCGTGCTGGAGAAGCTCCGCGTTGCAGAAAAGCCTTATTGGAGAAACTCTGTGTTGGAGAAACTCCGTGTTGGTGAAACACGTGTTGTATAAACTCCGTGTTGGAGAAACTCCGTGTCGGAGAAACTCTGTGTCGGAGAAACTCCTTGTCGGAGAAATTCCCTGTCGGAGAAACTCCGTGTTGGAGAAACACCGCGTTGAAGAAACTCTGTGTTCGAGTAACTCCGTGTTCGAGAAACTCCGTGTTGGAGAAACTCCGTGATGGAGAAATTCCGTGTCGTAGAAACTTCGGGTCGGAGAAACTCCGTGTCGGAGACACTCCGTGTTGGAGAAACTCCGTGTCGGAGAAGCTCGTGTTGGAGAAACTCCCTGTTTGAGAAACTCCGTTTTGTTGAAACTACGTGTTGGTGAAACTCCTTGTTGGAAAAACTCCTTGTTGGAGAAACTCCGTGTTGGAGAAACTCTGTGTTGGAGAAAATGCGTGTTGGAGAAACTCCGTGTTGGAGAAACTTCATGTTGGTGAAACCCCTTGTTGGAGAAACTCCGTGTTGGAGAAACTCCGTTTTGCAGAAACTCCGTGTTGGAGAAACTCCGTGTTCGGGAAACTACGTGTTGGAGAAATTTCGTGTTGGGGAAACTTCGTGTTGGGGAAACTCCGTGTTGGAGAAACTCCGTGTTGGAGAAACTCCGTGTTGGAGAAACTCCGTGCTGGAGAAACTCCGTGATGGGGAAACTCCGTGTTGGAGAAACTCCGTGTTGGAGAAACGCCTTGTTGTAGAACGTCCTTGTTGGAGAAACTCCGTGTTGGAGAAACTACCTTTAGGAGGAATTTCGTGTTGGAGAATCTCCGTGTTGGAGAAACTCTTTGTTGTGTAAACTCCGTTTTTGAGAACTCCGTGTTTTGAGAAACTCCGTGTTGGAGAAACTCTGTGTTGGGGAAACTCCGTGTTGGAGAAATTTTGTGTTGTGAAACTTTGTGTTGGGGAAACTCCGTGTTGGAGAAACTCCGTTTTGGAGAAACTCCGCGTTGGGAAACTCCGTGTCGGAGAAACTCCGAGTTGGGGAAACTCCGTGTTAGAGAAACTCCTTGTTGGAGAAACGCCTTGTTGGAGAAACTCCGTGTTGTAGAAACTCCGTGTTGGAGAAATCCGTTTTGGATAAACTTCATGTTGGATAAACTCTGTGTTGGAGAAACTCCGTGTCGGAGAAACTCCGTGTCGGAGAAACTTCGTGTTGGAGAAACTCCGTGTCGGAGAAACTTCGTGTTGGAGAAACTCCGTGTTGGAGAAATGCCTTGTTGGAGAAAGTCCTTGTTGGAGAAACTCCGCGTTGGAGACACTCCGTGTTGAAGAAACTCCGGGTCGGAGAAACTCCGTGTCGGAGAAATTCCGAGTTGGGGAAACTCCGTGTTAGAAAAACTCCTTGTTGGAGAAACGCCTTGTTGGAGAAACTCCGTGTTGTTGAAACTCCGTGTTGGAGAAACTCCGTGTTGCAGAGGCTCCGTGTTGGAGAAATCCGTTTTGGATAAACTCCGTGTTGGAAAAACTCTGTGTTGGAGAAACTCCGTGTCGGAGAAACTCCGTGTCGGAGAAACTTCGTGTTGGAGAAACTCCGTGTCGGAGAAACTTCGTGTTGGAGAAACTCCCTGTTGGAGAAACTTCGTGTTGGTGAAACTCCTTGTTGGAGAAAGTCCTTGTTGGAGAAAATTTGTGTCGGAGAAACTCCATGTTGGAGAAAATTCGTGTTGGAAAAACTCTGTGTTGGGGAAACTCCGAATTGAAGAAACTCAGTGTTGTAGAAACTCCGTGTTGGAGAAACTTCGTGTTGGAGAAACTCCGTGTTGGAGAAACTCCATGCTGGAGAAACTCCGTGTTGGAGAAACTTCGTGTTTGAGAAACTCCGAGCTGGAGAAGCTCCGCGTTGCAGAAATGCCTTATTGGAGAAACTCTGTGTTGGAGAAACTCCGTGTTGGTGAAACACGTGTTGTAGAAACTCCGTGTTGGAGAAACTCCGTGTCGGAGACACTCCGTGTTGGAGAAACTCCGTGTCGGAGAAGCTCGTGTTGGAAAAACTCCTTGTTGGAGAAATTCCGTGTTGGAGAAACTCCGTTTTGCAGAAACTCCGTGTTGGAGAAACTCCGTGTTGGGGAAACTACGTGTTGGAGAAATTTCGTGTTGGGGAAACTTCGTGTTGGGGAAACTCCGTGTTGGATAAACTCCGTGTTGGAGAAACTCCGTGCTGGAGAAACTCCGTGTTGGGGAAACTCCGTGTTGGAGAAACTCCGTGTTGGAGAAACGCCTTGTTGTAGAAAGTCCTTGTTAGAGAAACTCCGTGTTGGAGAAACTACCTTTAGGAGGAATTTCGTGTTGGAGAAACTCCGTGTTGGAGAAATTCTTTGTTGTGTAAACTCCGTTTTTGAGAAACTCCGTGTTTTGAGAAACTCCGTGTTGGAGAAACTCTGTGTAGGGGAAACTCCGTGTTGGAGAAATTTCGTGTTGGGGAAACTTCGTGTTGGGGAAACTCCGTGTTGGAGAAACTCCGTGTTGGAGAAACTCCGTGCTGGAGAAACTCCGTGTTGGAGAAACTCTGTGTTGGAGAAACTCCGTGTTGGAGAAACGCCTTGTTGTAGAAAGTCCTTGTTGGAGAAACTCCGTGTTGGAGAAACTACCTTTAGGAGGAATTTCGTGTTGGAGAATCTCCGTGTTGGAGAAACTCTTTGTTGTGTAAACTCCGTTTTTGAGAAACTCCGTGTTTTGAGAAACTCCGTGTTGGAGAAACTCTGTGTTGGGGAAACTCCGTGTTGGAGAAATTTTGTGTTGTGAAACTTTGTGTTGGGGAAACTCCGTGTTGGAGAAACTCCGTTTTGGAGAAACTCCGCGTTGGGAAACTCCGTGTCGGAGAAACTCCGAGTTGGGGAAACTCCGTGTTAGAGAAACTCCTTGTTGGAGAAACGCCTTGTTGGAGAAACTCCGTGTTGTAGAAACTCCGTGTTGGAGAAATCCGTTTTGGATAAACTCCATGTTGGATAAACTCTGTGTTGGAGAAACTCCGTGTCGGAGAAACTCCGTGTCGGAGAAACTTCGTGTTGGAGAAACTCCGTGTTGGAGAAACTTCGTGTTGGAGAAACTCCGTGTTGGAGAAATGCCTTGTTGGAGAAAGTCCTTGTTGGAGAAACTCCGCGTTGGAGACACTCCGTGTTGAAGAAACTCCGGGTCGGAGAAACTCCGTGTCGGAGAAATTCCGAGTTGGGGAAACTTCGTGTTAGAAAAACTCCTTGTTGGAGAAACGCCTTGTTGGAGAAACTCCGTGTTGTTGAAACTCCGTGTTGGAGAAACTCCGTGTTGCAGAGGCTCCGTGTTGGAGAAATCCGTTTTGGATAAACTCCGTGTTGGATAAACTCTGTGTTGGAGAAACTCCGTGTCGGAGAAACTCCGTGTCGGAGAAACTTCGTGTTGGAGAAACTCCGTGTCGGAGAAACTTCGTGTTGGAGAAACTCCCTGTTGGAGAAACTTCGTGTTGGTGAAACTCCTTGTTGGAGAAAGTCCTTGTTGGAGAAAATTTGTGTCGGAGAAACTCCATGTTGGAGAAAATTCGTGTTGGAAAAACTCTGTGTTGGGGAAACTCCGAATTGAAGAAACTCAGTGTTGTAGAAACTCCGTGTTGGAGAAACTTCATGTTGGAGAAACTCCGTGTTGGAGAAACTCCATGCTGGAGAAACTCCGTGTTGGAGAAACTTTGTGTTTGAGAAACTCCGTGCTGGAGAAGCTCCGCGTTGCAGAAATGCCTTATTGGAGAAACTCTGTGTTGGAGAAACTCCGTGTTGGTGAAACACGTGTTGTAGAAACTCCGCGTTGGAGAAACTCCGTGTCGGAGAAACTCTGTGTCGGAGAAACTCCGTGTCGGAGAAATTCCCTGTCGGAGAAACTCCGTGTTGGAGAAACTCCGCGTTGAAGAAACTCCGTGTTGGATTAACTCCGTGTTCGAGAAACTCCGTGTCGGAGACACTCCGTGTTGGAGAAACTCCGTGTCGGAGAAGCTCGTGTTGGAAAAACTCCTTGTTGGAGAAATTCCGTGTTGGAGAAACTCCGTTTTGCAGAAACTCCGTGTTGGAGAAACTCCGTGTTGGGGAAACTACGTGTTGGAGAAATTTCGTGTTGGGGAAACTTCGTGTTGGGGAAACTCCGTGTTGGATAAACTCCGTGTTGGAGAAACTCCGTGCTGGAGAAACTCCGTGTTGGGGAAACTCCGTGTTGGAGAAACTCTGTGTTGGAGAAACGCCTTGTTGTAGAAAGTCCTTGTTAGAGAAACTCCGTGTTGGAGAAACTACCTTTAGGAGGAATTTCGTGTTGGAGAAACTCCGTGTTGGAGAAATTCTTTGTTGTGTAAACTCCGTTTTTGAGAAACTCCGTGTTTTGAGAAACTCCGTGTTGGAGAAACTCTGTGTTGGGGAAACTCCGTGTTGGAGAAATTTCGTGTTGGGGAAACTTCGTGTTGGGGAAACTCCGTGTTGGAGAAACTCCGTGTTGGAGAAACTCCGTGCTGGAGAAACTCCGTGTTGGAGAAACTCCGTGTTGGAGAAATGCCTTGTTGGAGAAAGTCCTTGTTGGAGAAACTCCGCGTTGGAGACACTCCGTGTTGAAGAAACTCCGTGTTGGAGAAATTTCGTGTCGTAGAAACTCCGGGTCGGAGAAACTCTGTGTCGGAGAAACTCCGAGTTGGGGAAACTCCGTGTTAGAAAAACTCCTTGTTGGAGAAACGCCTTGTTGGAGAAACTCCGTGTTGTTGAAACTCCGTGTTGGAGAAACTCCGTGTTGCAGAAGCTCCGTGTTGGAGAAATCCGTTTTGGATAAACTCCGTGTTGGATAAACTCTGTGTTGGAGAAACTCCGTGTCGGAGAAACTCCGTGTCGGAGAAACTTCGTGTTGGAGAAACTCCGTGTCGGAGAAACTTCGTGTTGAAGAAACTCCCTGTTGGAGAAACTTCGTGTTGGTGAAACTCCTTTTTGGAGAAAGTCCTTGTTGGAGAAAATTTGTGTTGGAGAAACTCCATGTTGAAGAAAACTCGTGTTGGAGAAACTCTGTGTTGTGGAAACTCCGAATTGAAGAAACTCAGTGTTGTAGAAACTCCGTGTTGGAGAAACTTCGTGTTGGAGAAACTCCGTGTTGGAGAAACTCCATGCTGGAGAAACTCCGTGTTGGAGAAACTCCGTGTTTGAGAAACTCCGTGCTGGAGAAGCTCCGCGTTGCAGAAACGCCTTTTTGAGAAACTCTGTGTTGGAGAAACTCCGTGTTGGTGAAACACGTGTTGTAGAAACTCCGTGTTGGAGAAACTCCGTGTCGGAGAAACTCTGTGTCAGAGAAAATCCGTGTCGGAGAAATTCCCTGTCGGAGAAACTCCGTGTTGGAGAAACTCCGCGTTGAAGAAACTCCGTGTTGGATAAACTTTGTGTTGGAGAAACTCCGTGTCGGAGAAACTCCGTGTCGGAGAAACTTCGTGTTGGAGAAACTCCGTGTCGGAGAAACTTCGTGTTGGAGAAACTCCCTGTTGGAGAAACTTCGTGTTGGTGAAACTCCTTGTTGGAGAAAGTCCTTGTTGGAGAAAATTTGTGTTGGAGAAACTCCATGTTGGAGAAAATTCGTGTTGGAAAAACTCCGTGTTGGTGAAACACGTGTTGTAGAAACTCCGTGTTGGAGAAACTCCGTGTCGGAGAAACTCTGTGTCAGAGAAACTCCGTGTCGGAGAAATTCCCTGTCGGAGAAACTCCGTGTTGGAGAAACTCCGCGTTGAAGAAACTCCGTGTTGGATTAACTCCGTGTTCGAGAAACTCCGTGTCGGAGACACTCCGTGTTGGAGAAACTCCGTGTCGGAGAAGCTCGTGGTGGAAAAACTCCTTGTTGGAGAAATTCCGTGTTGGAGAAACTCCGTTTTGCAGAAACTCTGTGTTGGAGAAACTCCGTGTTGGGGAAACTACGTGTTGGAGAAATTTCGTGTTGGGGAAACTTCGTGTTGGGGAAACTCCGTGTTGGATAAACTCCGTGTTGGAGAAACTCCGTGCTGGAGAAACTCCGTGTTGGGGAAACTCCGTGTTGGAGAAACTCCGTGTTGGAGAAACGCCTTGTTGTAGAAAGTCCTTGATAGAGAAACTCCGTGTTGGAGAAACTACCTTTAGGAGGAATTTCGTGTTGGAGAAACACCGTGTTGGAGAAATTCTTTGTTGTGTAAACTCCGTTTTTGAGAAACTCCGTGTTTTGAGAAACTCCGTGTTGGAGAAACTCTGTGTTGGGGAAACTCCGTGTTGGAGAAATTTCGTGTTGTGGAAACTTCGTGTTGGGGAAACTCCGTGTTGGAGAAACTCCGTGTTGGAGAAACTCCGTGCTGGAGAAACTCCGTGTTGGGGAAACTTCGTGTTGGAGAAACTCCGTGTTGGAGAAATGCCTTGTTGGAGAAAGTCCTTGTTGGAGAAACTCCGCGTTGGAGACACTCCGTGTTGAAGAAACTCCGTGTTGGAGAAATTTCGTGTCGTAGAAACTCCGGGTCGGAGAAACTCCGTGTCGGAGAAACTCCGAGTTGGGGAAACTCCGTGTTAGAAAAACTCCTTGTTGGAGAAACGCCTTGTTGGAGAAACTCCGTGTTGTTGAAACTCCGTGTTGGAGAAACTCCGTGTTGCAGAAGCTCCGTGTTGGAGAAATTCGTTTTGGATAAACTCCGTGTTGGATAAACTCTGTGTTGGAGAAACTCCGTGTCGGAGAAACTCCGTGTCGGAGAAACTTCGTGTTGGAGAAACTCCGTGTCGGAGAAACTTCGTGTTGGAGAAACTCCCTGTTGGAGAAACTTCGTGTTGGTGAAACTCCTTTTTGGAGAAAGTCCTTGTTGGAGAAAATTTGTGTTGGAGAAACTCCATGTTGGAGAAAATTCGTGTTGGAGAAACTCTGTGTTGGGGAAACTCCGAATTGAAGAAACTCACTGTTGTAGAAACTCCGT
The DNA here is from genome assembly GCF_052857255.1 of Amblyomma americanum. Lineage (NCBI taxonomy): Eukaryota > Metazoa > Arthropoda > Arachnida > Ixodida > Ixodidae > Amblyomma > Amblyomma americanum. The sequence continues at coordinate 104,173 of NW_027526682.1, read as the reverse complement.
GTTGGAGAAACTTCGTGTTGGAGAAACTCCGTGTTGGAGAAACTCCATGCTGGAGAAACTCCGTGTTGGAGAAACTCCGTGTTTGAGAAACTTCGTGCTGGAGAAGCTCCGAGCTGCAGAAACGCCTTATTGGAGAAACTCTGTGTTGGAGAAACTCCGTGTTGGTGAAACACGTGTTGTAGAAACTCCGTGTTGGAGAAACTCCGTGTCGGAGAAACTCTGTGTCGGAGAAACTCCGTGTCGGCGAAATTCCCTGTCGGAGAAACTCCGTGTTCGAGAAACTCCGCGTTGAAGACACTGCGTGTTGGATTATCTCCGTGTTCGAGAAACTCCGTGTCGGAGAAACTCCGTGTTGGAGAAACTCCGTGTCGGAGAAGCTCGTGTTGGAAAACTCCTTGTTGGAGAAACTCCGTGTTGGAGAAACTCTGTGTTGGCGAAACTCCTTGTTGGAGAAACTCCGTGTTGGAGAAACTCCGTGTTGGAGAAACTCCGTGATGGAGAAATTCCGTGTCGTAGAAACTTCGGGTCGGAGAATCTCCGTGTCGGAGACACTCCGTGTTGGAGAAACTCCGTGTCGGAGAAGCTCGTGTTGGAGAAAATTCGTGTTGGAGAAACTCCGTGTTGGAGAAACTTCATGTTGGTGAAACTCCTTGTTGGAGAAACGCCTTGTTGGAGAAACTCCGTTTTGCAGAAACTCCGTGTTGGAGAAACTCCGTGTTTGGGAAACTACGTGTTGGAGAAATTTCGTGTTGGGGAAACTTCGTGTTGGAGAAACTCCGTGTTGGAGAAACTCCGTGCTGGAGAAACTCCGTGTTGGAGAAACGCCTTGTTGTAGAAAGTCCTTGTTGGAGAGACTCCGTGTTGGAGAAACTACCTTTAGGAGGAATTTTGTGTTGGAGAAACTCTTTGTTGTGTAAACTCCGTTTTTGAGATACTCAGTGTTTTGAGAAACTCCGTGTTGGAGAAACTCTGTGTTGGGGAAACTCCGTGTTGGAGAAATTTCGTGTTGGGGAAACTTCGTGTTGGGGAAATTCCGTGTTGGAGAAACTCCGTGCTGGAGAAACTCCGTGTTGGGGAAACTCCGTGTTGGAGAAACTCCGTGTTGGAGAAATGCCTTGTTGGAGAAAGTCCTTGTTGGAGAAACTCCGCGTTGGAGACACTCCGTGTTGGAGAAACTCCGTGTTGGAGAAATTTCGTGTCGTAGAAACTTCGGGTCGGAGAAACTCCGTGTCGGAGAAACTCCATGCTGGAGAAACTCCGTTTTGGAGAAACTCCGTGTTTGAGAAACTCCGTGCTGGAGAAGCTCCGCGTTGCAGAAATGCCTTATTGGAGAAACTCTGTGTTGGAGAAACTCCGTGTTGGTGAAACACGTGTTGTAGAAACTCCGTGTTGGAGAAACTCCGTGTCGGAGAAACTCTGTGTCGTAGAAACTCCGTGTCGGCGAAATTCCCTGTCGGAGAAACTCCGTGTTGGAGAAACTCCGCGTTGAAGAAACTGCGTGTTGGATAAACTCCGTGTTCGAGAAACTCCGTGTCGGAGAAACTCCGTGTTGGAGAAACTCCGTGTCGGAGAAGCTCGTGTTGGAAAAACTCCTTGTTGGAGAAACTCCGTGTTGGAGAAACTCTGTGTTGGCGAAACTCCTTGTTGGAGAAACTCCGTTTTGGAGAAACTCCGTGTTGGCGAAACTCCGCGATGGAGAAATTCCGTGTCGTAGAAACTTCGGGTCGGAGAAACTCCGTGTCGGAGACACTCCGTGTTGGAGAAACTACGTGTTGGAGAAATTTCGTGTTGGGGAAACTTCGTGTTGGGGAAACTCCGTGTTGGATAAACTCCGTGTTGGAGAAACTCCGTGCTGGAGAAACTCCGTGTTGGGGAAACTCCGTGTTGGAGAAACTCCGTGTTGGAGAAACGCCTTGTTGTAGAAAGTCCTTGATAGAGAAACTCCGTGTTGGAGAAACTACCTTTAGGAGGAATTTCGTGTTGGAGAAACACCGTGTTGGAGAAATTCTTTGTTGTGTAAACTCCGTTTTTGAGAAACTCCGTGTTTTGAGAAACTCCGTGTTGGAGAAACTCTGTGTTGGGGAAACTCCGTGTTGGAGAAATTTCGTGTTGTGGAAACTTCGTGTTGGGGAAACTCCGTGTTGGAGAAACTCCGTGTTGGAGAAACTCCGTGCTGGAGAAACTCCGTGTTGGGGAAACTTCGTGTTGGAGAAACTCCGTGTTGGAGAAATGCCTTGTTGGAGAAAGTCCTTGTTGGAGAAACTCCGCGTTGGAGACACTCCGTGTTGAAGAAACTCCGTGTTGGAGAAATTTCGTGTCGTAGAAACTCCGGGTCGGAGAAACTCCGTGTCGGAGAAACTCCGAGTTGGGGAAACTCCGTGTTAGAAAAACTCCTTGTTGGAGAAACGCCTTGTTGGAGAAACTCCGTGTTGTTGAAACTCCGTGTTGGAGAAACTCCGTGTTGCAGAAGCTCCGTGTTGGAGAAATTCGTTTTGGATAAACTCCGTGTTGGATAAACTCTGTGTTGGAGAAACTCCGTGTCGGAGAAACTCCGTGTCGGAGAAACTTCGTGTTGGAGAAACTCCGTGTCGGAGAAACTTCGTGTTGGAGAAACTCCCTGTTGGAGAAACTTCGTGTTGGTGAAACTCCTTTTTGGAGAAAGTCCTTGTTGGAGAAAATTTGTGTTGGAGAAACTCCATGTTGGAGAAAATTCGTGTTGGAGAAACTCTGTGTTGGGGAAACTCCGAATTGAAGAAACTCACTGTTGTAGAAACTCCGTGTTGGAGAAACTTCGTGTTGGAGAAACTCCGTGTTGGAGAAACTCCATGCTGGAGAAACTCCGTGTTGGAGAAACTCCGTGTTTGAGAAACTTCGTGCTGGAGAAGCTCCGAGCTGCAGAAACGCCTTATTGGAGAAACTCTGTGTTGGAGAAACTCCGTGTTGGTGAAACACGTGTTGTAGAAACTCCGTGTTGGAGAAACTCCGTGTCGGAGAAACTCTGTGTCGGAGAAACTCCGTGTCGGCGAAATTCCCTGTCGGAGAAACTCCGTGTTGGAGAAACTCCGCGTTGAAGACACTGCGTGTTGGATTATCTCCGTGTTCGAGAAACTCCGTGTCGGAGAAACTCCGTGTTGGAGAAACTCCGTGTCGGAGAAGCTCGTGTTGGAAAACTCCTTGTTGGAGAAACTCCGTGTTGGAGAAACTCTGTGTTGGCGAAACTCCTTGTTGGAGAAACTCCGTGTTGGAGAAACTCCGTGTTGGAGAAACTCCGTGATGGAGAAATTCCGTGTCGTAGAAACTTCGGGTCGGAGAAACTCCGTGTCGGAGACACTCCGTGTTGGAGAAACTCCGTGTCGGAGAAGCTCGTGTTGGAGAAAATTCGTGTTGGAGAAACTCCGTGTTGGAGAAACTTCATGTTGGTGAAACTCCTTGTTGGAGAAACGCCTTGTTGGAGAAACTCCGTTTTGCAGAAACTCCGTGTTGGAGAAACTCCGTGTTTGGGAAACTACGTGTTGGAGAAATTTCGTGTTGGGGAAACTTCGTGTTGGAGAAACTCCGTGTTGGAGAAACTCCGTGCTGGAGAAACTCCGTGTTGGAGAAACGCCTTGTTGTAGAAAGTCCTTGTTGGAGAGACTCCGTGTTGGAGAAACTACCTTTAGGAGGAATTTTGTGTTGGAGAAACTCTTTGTTGTGTAAACTCCGTTTTTGAGATACTCAGTGTTTTGAGAAACTCCGTGTTGGAGAAACTCTGTGTTGGGGAAACTCCGTGTTGGAGAAATTTCGTGTTGGGGAAACTTCGTGTTGGGGAAATTCCGTGTTGGAGAAACTCCGTGCTGGAGAAACTCCGTGTTGGGGAAACTCCGTGTTGGAGAAACTCCGTGTTGGAGAAATGCCTTGTTGGAGAAAGTCCTTGTTGGAGAAACTCCGCGTTGGAGACACTCCGTGTTGGAGAAACTCCGTGTTGGAGAAATTTCGTGTCGTAGAAACTTCGGGTCGGAGAAACTCCGTGTCGGAGAAACTCCATGCTGGAGAAACTCCGTTTTGGAGAAACTCCGTGTTTGAGAAACTCCGTGCTGGAGAAGCTCCGCGTTGCAGAAATGCCTTATTGGAGAAACTCTGTGTTGGAGAAACTCCGTGTTGGTGAAACACGTGTTGTAGAAACTCCGTGTTGGAGAAACTCCGTGTCGGAGAAACTCTGTGTCGTAGAAACTCCGTGTCGGCGAAATTCCCTGTCGGAGAAACTCCGTGTTGGAGAAACTCCGCGTTGAAGAAACTGCGTGTTGGATAAACTCCGTGTTCGAGAAACTCCGTGTCGGAGAAACTCCGTGTTGGAGAAACTCCGTGTCGGAGAAGCTCGTGTTGGAAAAACTCCTTGTTGGAGAAACTCCGTGTTGGAGAAACTCTGTGTTGGCGAAACTCCTTGTTGGAGAAACTCCGTTTTGGAGAAACTCCGTGTTGGCGAAACTCCGCGATGGAGAAATTCCGTGTCGTAGAAACTTCGGGTCGGAGAAACTCCGTGTCGGAGACACTCCGTGTTGGAGAAACTCCGTGTCGGAGAAGCTCGTGTTGGAGAAAATTCGTGTTGGAGAAACTCCGTGTTGGAGAAACTTCATGTTGGTGAAACTCCTTGTTGGAGAAACGCCTTGTTGGAGAAACGCCTTGTTGGAGAAACTCCGTTTTGCAGAAACTCCGTGTTGGAGAAACTCCGTGTTTGGGAAACTACGTGTTGGAGAAATTTCGTGTTGGGGAAACTTCGTGTTGGGGAAACTCCGTGTTGTAGAAACTCCGTGTTGGAGAAACTCCGTGCTGGAGAAAATTCGTGTTGGAAAAACTCTGTGTTGGGGAAACTCCGAATTGAAGAAACTCAGTGTTGTAGAAACTCCGTGTTGCAGAAATTTCGTGTTCGAGAAACTCCGTGTTGGAGAAACTCCATGCTGGAGAAACTGCGTGTTGGAGAAACTCCGTGTTTGAGAAACTCCGTGCTGGAGAAGCTCTGCGTTGCAGAAACGCCTTATTGGAGAAACTCTGTGTTGGAGAAACTCCGTGTTGGTGAAACACGTGTTGTAGAAACTCCGTGTTGGAGAAACTCCGTGTCGGAGAAACTCTGTGTCAGAGAAACTCCGTGTCGGAAAAATTCCCTGTCGGAGAAACTCCGTGTTGGAGAAACTCCGCGTTGAAGAAACTCCGTGTTGGATTAACTCCGTGTTCGAGAAACTCCGTGTCGGAGACACTCCGTGTTGGAGAAACTCCGTGTCGGAGAAGCTCGTGTTGGAAAAACTTCTTGTTGGAGAAATTCCGTGTTGGAGAAACTCCGTTTTGCAGAAACTCCGTGTTGGAGAAACTCCGTGTTGGGGAAACTACGTGTTGGAGAAATTTCGTGTTGGGGAAACTTCGTGTTGGGGAAACTCCGTGTTGGATAAACTGCGTGTTGGAGAAACTCCGTGCTGGAGAAACTCCGTGTTGGGGAAACTCCGTGTTGGAGAAACTCCGTGTTGGAGAAACGCCTTGTTGTAGAAAGTCCTTGTTAGAGAAACTCCGTGTTGGAGAAACTACCTTTAGGAGGAATTTCGTGTTGGAGAAACTCTGTGTTGGGGAAACTCCGAATTTAAGAAACTCAGTGTTGTAGAAACTCCGTGTTGGAGAAACTTCGTGTTGGAGAAACTCCGTGTTGGAGAAACTCCGTGTTAGAGAAACTCCGTGTTTGAGAAAGTCCGTGCTGGAGAAGCTCCGCGTTGCAGAAACGCCTTATTGGAGAAACTCTGTGTTGGAGAAACTCCGTGTTGGTGAAACAAGTGTTGTAGAAACTCCGTGTTGGAGAAACTCCGTGTCGGAGAAACTCTGTGTCGGAGAAACTCCGTGTTGGAGAAACACCGCGTTGAAGAAACTCTGTGTTCGAGTAACTCCGTGTTCGAGAAACTCCGTGTTGGAGAAACTCCGTGATGGAGAAATTCCGTGTCGTAGAAACTTCTGGTCGGAGAAACTCCGTGTCGGAGACACTCCGTGTTGGAGAAACTCCGTGTCGGAGAAGCTCGTGTTGGAGAAACTCCCTGTTTGAGAAACTTCGTTTTGTTGAAACTACGTGTTGGTGAAACTCCTTGTTGGAAAAACTCCTTGTTGGAGAAACGCCTTGTTGGAGAAACTCCGTGTTGTTGAAACTCCGTGTTGGAGAAACTCCGTGTTGCAGAAACTCCGTGTTGGAGAAACTCTGTGTCGGAGAAACTCTGTGTCAGAGAAAATCCGTGTCGGAGAAATTCCCTGTCGGAGAAACTCCGTGTTGGAGAAACTCCGCGTTGAAGAAACTCCGTGTTGGATAAACTTTGTGTTGGAGAAACTCCGTGTCGGAGAAACTCCGTGTCGGAGAAACTTCGTGTTGGAGAAACTCCGTGTCGGAGAAACTTCGTGTTGGAGAAACTCCCTGTTGGAGAAACTTCGTGTTGGTGAAACTCCTTGTTGGAGAAAGTCCTTGTTGGAGAAAATTTGTGTTGGAGAAACTCCATGTTGGAGAAAATTCGTGTTGGTAAAACTCTGTGTTGGGGAAACTCCGAATTGAAGAAACTCAGTGTTGTAGAAACTCCGTGTTGGAGAAACTTCGTGTTGGATAAACTCCGTGTTGGAGAAACTCCATGCTGGAGAAACTCCGTGTTGGAGAAACTCCGTGTTTGAGAAACTCCGTGCTGGAGAAGCTCCGCGTTGCAGAAACGCCTTTTTGGAGAAACTCTGTGTTGGAGAAACTCCGTGTTGGTGAAACACGTGTTGTAGAAACTCCGTGTTGGAGAAACTCCGTGTCGGAGAAACTCTGTGTCAGAGAAACTCCGTGTCGGAGAAATTCCCTGTCGGAGAAACTCCGTGTTGGAGAAACTCCGCGTTGAAGAAACTCCGTGTTGGATTAACTCCGTGTTCGAGAAACTCCGTGTCGGAGACACTCCGTGTTGGAGAAACTCCGTGTCGGAGAAGCTCGTGTTGGAAAAACTCCTTGTTGGAGAAATTCCGTGTTGGAGAAACTCCGTTTTGCAGAAACTCCGTGTTGGAGAAACTCCGTGTTGGGGAAACTACGTGTTGGAGAAATTTCGTGTTGGGGAAACTTCGTGTTGGGGAAACTCCGTGTTGGATAAACTCCGTGTTGGAGAAACTCCGTGCTGGAGAAACTCCGTGTTGGGGAAACTCCGTGTTGGAGAAACTCTGTGTTGGAGAAACGCCTTGTTGTAGAAAGTCCTTGTTAGAGAAACTCCGTGTTGGAGAAACTACCTTTAGGAGGAATTTCGTGTTGGAGAAACTCCGTGTTGGAGAAATTCTTTGTTGTGTAAACTCCGTTTTTGAGAAACTCCGTGTTTTGAGAAACTCCGTGTTGGAGAAACTCTGTGTTGGGGAAACTCCGTGTTGGAGAAATTTCGTGTTGGGGAAACTTCGTGTTGGGGAAACTCCGTGTTGGAGAAACTCCGTGTTGGAGAAACTCCGTGCTGGAGAAACTCCGTGTTGGAGAAACTCCGTGTTGGAGAAATGCCTTGTTGGAGAAAGTCCTTGTTGGAGAAACTCCGCGTTGGAGACACTCCGTGTTGAAGAAACTCCGTGTTGGAGAAATTTCGTGTCGTAGAAACTCCGGGTCGGAGAAACTCTGTGTCGGAGAAACTCCGAGTTGGGGAAACTCCGTGTTAGAAAAACTCCTTGTTGGAGAAACGCCTTGTTGGAGAAACTCCGTGTTGTTGAAACTCCGTGTTGGAGAAACTCCGTGTTGCAGAAGCTCCGTGTTGGAGAAATCCGTTTTGGATAAACTCCGTGTTGGATAAACTCTGTGTTGGAGAAACTCCGTGTCGGAGAAACTCCGTGTCGGAGAAACTTCGTGTTGGAGAAACTCCGTGTCGGAGAAACTTCGTGTTGAAGAAACTCCCTGTTGGAGAAACTTCGTGTTGGTGAAACTCCTTTTTGGAGAAAGTCCTTGTTGGAGAAAATTTGTGTTGGAGAAACTCCATGTTGAAGAAAACTCGTGTTGGAGAAACTCTGTGTTGTGGAAACTCCGAATTGAAGAAACTCAGTGTTGTAGAAACTCCGTGTTGGAGAAACTTCGTGTTGGAGAAACTCCGTGTTGGAGAAACTCCATGCTGGAGAAACTCCGTGTTGGAGAAACTCCGTGTTTGAGAAACTCCGTGCTGGAGAAGCTCCGCGTTGCAGAAACGCCTTTTTGAGAAACTCTGTGTTGGAGAAACTCCGTGTTGGTGAAACACGTGTTGTAGAAACTCCGTGTTGGAGAAACTCCGTGTCGGAGAAACTCTGTGTCAGAGAAAATCCGTGTCGGAGAAATTCCCTGTCGGAGAAACTCCGTGTTGGAGAAACTCCGCGTTGAAGAAACTCCGTGTTGGATAAACTTTGTGTTGGAGAAACTCCGTGTCGGAGAAACTCCGTGTCGGAGAAACTTCGTGTTGGAGAAACTCCGTGTCGGAGAAACTTCGTGTTGGAGAAACTCCCTGTTGGAGAAACTTCGTGTTGGTGAAACTCCTTGTTGGAGAAAGTCCTTGTTGGAGAAAATTTGTGTTGGAGAAACTCCATGTTGGAGAAAATTCGTGTTGGAAAAACTCTGTGTTGGGGAAACTCCGAATTGAAGAAACTCAGTGTTGTAGAAACTCCGTGTTGGAGAAACTTCGTGTTGGATAAACTCCGTGTTGGAGAAACTCCATGCTGGAGAAACTCCGTGTTGGAGAAACTCCGTGTTTGAGAAACTCCGTGCTGGAGAAGCTCCGCGTTGCAGAAACGCCTTTTTGGAGAAACTCTGTGTTGGAGAAACTCCGTGTTGGTGAAACACGTGTTGTAGAAACTCCGTGTTGGAGAAACTCCGTGTCGGAGAAACTCTGTGTCAGAGAAACTCCGTGTCGGAGAAATTCCCTGTCGGAGAAACTCCGTGTTGGAGAAACTCCGCGTTGAAGAAACTCCGTGTTGGATTAACTCCGTGTTCGAGAAACTCCGTGTCGGAGACACTCCGTGTTGGAGAAACTCCGTGTCGGAGAAGCTCGTGATGGAAAAACTCCTTGTTGGAGAAATTCCGTGTTGGAGAAACTCCGTTTTGCAGAAACTCTGTTTTGGAGAAACTCCGTGTTGGGGAAACTACGTGTTGGAGAAATTTCGTGTTGGGGAAACTTCGTGTTGGGGAAACTCCGTGTTGGATAAACTCCGTGTTGGAGAAACTCCGTGCTGGAGAAACTCCGTGTTGGGGAAACTCCGTGTTGGAGAAACTCCGTGTTGGAGAAACGCCTTGTTGTAGAAAGTCCTTGATAGAGAAACTCCGTGTTGGAGAAACTACCTTTAGGAGGAATTTCGTGTTGGAGAAACTCCGTGTTGGAGAAATTCTTTGTTGTGTAAACTCCGTTTTTGAGAAACTCCGTGTTTTGAGAAACTCCGTGTTGGAGAAACTCTGTGTTGGGGAAACTCCGTGTTGGAGAAATTTCGTGTTGTGGAAACTTCGTGTTGGGGAAACTCCGTGTTGGAGAAACTCCGAGTTGGAGAAACTCCGTGCTGGAGAAACTCCGTGTTGGGGAAACTTCGTGTTGGAGAAACTCCGTGTTGGAGAAATGCCTTGTTGGAGAAAGTCCTTGTTGGAGAAACTCCGCGTTGGAGACACTCCGTGTTGAAGAAACTCCGTGTTGGAGAAATTTCGTGTCGTAGAAACTCCGGGTCGGAGAAACTCCGTGTCGGAGAAACTCCGAGTTGGGGAAACTCCGTGTTAGAAAAACTCCTTGTTGGAGAAACGCCTTGTTGGAGAAACTCCGTGTTGTTGAAACTCCGTGTTGGAGAAACTCCGTGTTGCAGAAGCTCCGTGTTGGAGAAATTCGTTTTGGATAAACTCCGTGTTGGATAAACTCTGTGTTGGAGAAACTCCGTGTCGGAGAAACTCCGTGTCGGAGAAACTTCGTGTTGGAGAAACTCCGTGTCGGAGAAACTTCGTGTTGGAGAAACTCCCTGTTGGAGAAACTTCGTGTTGGTGAAACTCCTTTTTGGAGAAAGTCCTTGTTGGAGAAAATTTGTGTTGGAGAAACTCCATGTTGGAGAAAATTCGTGTTGGAGAAACTCTGTGTTGGGGAAACTCCGAATTGAAGAAACTCACTGTTGTAGAAACTCCGTGTTGGAGAAACTTCGTGTTGGAGAAACTCCGTGTTGGAGAAACTCCATGCTGGAGAAACTCCGTGTTGGAGAAACTCCGTGTTTGAGAAACTTCGTGCTGGAGAAGCTCCGAGCTGCAGAAACGCCTTATTGGAGAAACTCTGTGTTGGAGAAACTCCGTGTTGGTGAAACACGTGTTGTAGAAACTCCGTGTTGGAGAAACTCCGTGTCGGAGAAACTCTGTGTCGGAGAAACTCCGTGTCGGCGAAATTCCCTGTCGGAGAAACTCCGTGTTGGAGAAACTCCGCGTTGAAGACACTGCGTGTTGGATTATCTCCGTGTTCGAGAAACTCCGTGTCGGAGAAACTCCGTGTTGGAGAAACTCCGTGTCGGAGAAGCTCTTGTTGGAAAACTCCTTGTTGGAGAAACTCCGTGTTGGAGAAACTCTGTGTTGGCGAAACTCCTTGTTGGAGAAACTCCGTGTTGGAGAAACTCCGTGTTGGAGAAACTCCGTGATGGAGAAATTCCGTGTCGTAGAAACTTCGGGTCGGAGAAACTCCGTGTCGGAGACACTCCGTGTTGGAGAAACTCCGTGTCGGAGAAGCTCGTGTTGGAGAAAATTCGTGTTGGAGAAACTCCGTGTTGGAGAAACTTCATGTTGGTGAAACTCCTTGTTGGAGAAACGCCTTGTTGGAGAAACTCCGTTTTGCAGAAACTCCGTGTTGGAGAAACTCCGTGTTTGGGAAACTACGTGTTGGAGAAATTTCGTGTTGGGGAAACTTCGTGTTGGAGAAACTCCGTGTTGGAGAAACTCCGTGCTGGAGAAACTCCGTGTTGGAGAAACGCCTTGTTGTAGAAAGTCCTTGTTGGAGAGACTCCGTGTTGGAGAAACTACCTTTAGGAGGAATTTTGTGTTGGAGAAACTCTTTGTTGTGTAAACTCCGTTTTTGAGATACTCAGTGTTTTGAGAAACTCCGTGTTGGAGAAACTCTGTGTTGGGGAAACTCCGTGTTGGAGAAATTTCGTGTTGGGGAAACTTCGTGTTGGGGAAATTCCGTGTTGGAGAAACTCCGTGCTGGAGAAACTCCGTGTTGGGGAAACTCCGTGTTGGAGAAACTCCGTGTTGGAGAAATGCCTCGTTGGAGAAAGTCCTTGTTGGAGAAACTCCGCGTTGGAGACACTCCGTGTTGGAGAAACTCCGTGTTGGAGAAATTTCGTGTCGTAGAAACTTCGGGTCGGAGAAACTCCGTGTCGGAGAAACTCCATGCTGGAGAAACTCCGTTTTGGAGAAACTCCGTGTTTGAGAAACTCCGTGCTGGAGAAGCTCCGCGTTGCAGAAATGCCTTATTGGAGAAACTCTGTGTTGGAGAAACTCCGTGTTGGTGAAACACGTGTTGTAGAAACTCCGTGTTGGAGAAACTCCGTGTCGGAGAAACTCTGTGTCGGAGAAACTCCGTGTCGGCGAAATTCCCTGTCGGAGAAACTCCGTGTTGGAGAAACTCCGCGTTGAAGAAACTGCGTGTTGGATAAACTCCGTGTTCGAGAAACTCCGTGTCGGAGAAACTCCGTGTTGGAGAAACTCCGTGTCGGAGAAGCTCGTGTTGGAAAAACTCCTTGTTGGAGAAACTCCGTGTTGGAGAAACTCTGTGTTGGCGAAACTCCTTGTTGGAGAAACTCCGTTTTGGAGAAACTCCGTGTTGGAGAAACTCCGCGATGGAGAAATTCCGTGTCGTAGAAACTTCGGGTCGGAGAAACTCCGTGTCGGAGACACTCCGTGTTGGAGAAACTCCGTGTCGGAGAAGCTCGTGTTGGAGAAAATTCGTGTTGGAGAAACTCCGTGTTGGAGAAACTTCATGTTGGTGAAACTCCTTGTTGGAGAAACGCCTTGTTGGAGAAACTCCGTTTTGCAGAAACTCCGTGTTGGAGAAACTCCGTGTTTGGGAAACTACGTGTTGGAGAAATTTCGTGTTGGGGAAACTTCGTGTTGGGGAAACTCCGTGTTGTAGAAACTCCGTGTTGGAGAAACTCCGTGCTGGAGAAAATTCGTGTTGGAAAAACTCTGTGTTGGGGAAACTCCGAATTGAAGAAACTCAGTGTTGTAGAAACTCCGTGTTGCAGAAATTTCGTGTTGGAGAAACTCCGTGTTGGAGAAACTCCATGCTGGAGAAACTGCGTGTTGGAGAAACTCCGTGTTTGAGAAACTCCGTGCTGGAGAAGCTCTGCGTTGCAGAAACGCCTTATTGGAGAAACTCTGTGTTGGAGAAACTCCGTGTTGGTGAAACACGTGTTGTAGAAACTCCGTGTTGGAGAAACTCCGTGTCGGAGAAACTCTGTGTCAGAGAAACTCCGTGTCGGAAAAATTCCCTGTCGGAGAAACTCCGTGTTGGAGAAACTCCGCGTTGAAGAAACTCCGTGTTGGATTAACTCCGTGTTCGAGAAACTCCGTGTCGGAGACACTCCGTGTTGGAGAAACTCCGTGTCGGAGAAGCTCGTGTTGGAAAAACTTCTTGTTGGAGAAATTCCGTGTTGGAGAAACTCCGTTTTGCAGAAACTCCGTGTTGGAGAAACTCCGTGTTGGGGAAACTACGTGTTGGAGACATTTCGTGTTGGGGAAACTTCGTGTTGGGGAAACTCCGTGTTGGATAAACTGCGTGTTGGAGAAACTCCGTGCTGGAGAAACTCCGTGTTGGGGAAACTCCGTGTTGGAGAAACTCCGTGTTGGAGAAACGCCTTGTTGTAGAAAGTCCTTGTTAGAGAAACTCCGTGTTGGAGAAACTACCTTTAGGAGGAATTTCGTGTTGGAGAAACTCTGTGTTGGGGAAACTCCGAATTTAAGAAACTCAGTGTTGTAGAAACTCCGTGTTGGAGAAACTTCGTGTTGGAGAAACTCCGTGTTGGAGAAACTCCGTGTTAGAGAAACTCCGTGTTTGAGAAAGTCCGTGCTGGAGAAGCTCCGCGTTGCAGAAACGCCTTATTGGAGAAACTCTGTGTTGGAGAAACTCCGTGTTGGTGAAACAAGTGTTGTAGAAACTCCGTGTTGGAGAAACTCCGTGTCGGAGAAACTCTGTGTCGGAGAAACTCCGTGTTGGAGAAACACCGCGTTGAAGAAACTCTGTGTTCGAGTAACTCCGTGTTCGAGAAACTCCGTGTTGGAGAAACTCCGTGATGGAGAAATTCCGTGTCGTAGAAACTTCTGGTCGGAGAAACTCCGTGTCGGAGACACTCCGTGTTGGAGAAACTCCGTGTCGGAGAAGCTCGTGTTGGAGAAACTCCCTGTTTGAGAAACTTCGTTTTGTTGAAACTACGTGTTGGTGAAATTCCTTGTTGGAAAAACTCCTTGTTGGAGAAACTCCGTGTTGGAGAAACTGTGTTGGAGAAAATTCGTGTTGGAGAAACTCCGTGTTGGAGAAACTTCATGTTGGTGAAACTCCTTGTTGGAGAAACTCTGTGTTGGAGAAACTCCGTTTTGCAGAAACTCCGTGTTGGAGAAACTCCGTGTTTGGGAAACTACGTGTTGGAAAAATTTCGTGTTGGGGAAACTTCGTGTTGGGGAAACTCCGTGTTGGAGAAACTCCGTGTTGGAGAAACTCCGTGCTGGAGAAACTCCGTGATGGGGAAACTCCGTGTTGGAGAAACTCCGTGTTGGAGAAACGCCTTGTTGTAGAAAGTCCTTGTTGGAGAAACTCCGTGTTGGAGAAACTACCTTTAGGAGGAATTTCGTGTTGGAGAATCTCCGTGTTGGAGAAACTCTTTGTTGTGTAAACTCCGTTTTTGAGAAACTCCGTGTTTTGAGAAACTCCGTGTTGGAGAAACTCTGTGTTGGGGAAACTCCGTGTTGGAGAAATTTTGTGTTGTGAAACTTCGTGTTGGGGAAACTCCGTGTTGGAGAAACTCCGTTTTGGAGAAACTCCGTGCTGGAGAAACTCCGCGTTGGGAAACTCCGTGTAGGAGAAACTCCGTGTTGGAGAAATGCCTTGTTGGAGAAAGTCCTTGTTGGAGAAACTCCACGTTGGAGAAAATCCGTGTTGGAGAAACTCCGTGTTGGAGAAATTTCGTGTCGTAGAAACTCCGGGTCGGTGAAACTCCGTGTCGGAGAAACTCCGAGTTGGGGAAACTCCGTGTTAGAGAAACTCCTTGTTGGAGAAACGCCTTGTTGGAGAAACTTGTGTCGGAGAAATTCCCTGTCGGAGAAACTCCGTGTTGGAGAAACTCCGTGTTGGATTAACTTCGTGTTCGAGAAACTCCGTGTCGGAGACACTCCGTGTTGGAGAAACTCCGTGTCGGAGAAGCTCGTGTTGGAAAAACTCCTTGTTGGAGAAATTCCGTGTTGGAGAAACTCCGTTTTGCAGAAACTCCGTGTTGGAGAAACTCCGTGTTGGGGAAACTACGTGTTCGAGAAATTTCGTGTTGGGGAAACCTCGTGTTGGGGAAACTCCGTGTTGGATAAACTCCGTGTTGGAGAAACTCCGTGCTGGAGAAACTCCGTGTTGGGGAAACTCCGTGTTGGAGAATCTCCGTGTTGGAGAAACGCCTTGTTGTAGAAAGTCCTTGTTAGAGAAACTCCGTGTTGGAGAAACTTCATGTTGGTGAAACTCCTTGTTGGAGAAACTCCGTGTTGGAGAAACTCCGTTTTGCAGATACTCCGTGTTGGAGAAACTCCGTGTTTGGTAAACTTCGTGTTGGAGAAATTTCGTGTTGGGGAAACTTCGTGTTGGGGAAACTCCGTGTTGGAGAAACTCCGTGTTGGAGAAACTCCGTGCTGGAGAAACTCCGTGAAGGGGAAACTCCGTGTTGGAGAAACTCCGTGTTGGAGAAACGCCTTGCTGTAGAAAGTCCTTGTTGGAGAAACTCCGTGTTGGAGAAACTACCTTTAGGAGGAATTTCATGTTGGAGAATCTCCGAGTTGGAGAAACTCTTTGTTGTGTAAACTCCGTTTTTGAGAAACTCCGTGTTTTGAGAAACTCCGTGTTGGAGAAACTCTGTGTTGGGGAAACTCCGTGTTGGAGAAATTTTGTGTTGTGAAACTTCGTGTTGGGGAAACTCCGTGTTGGAGAAACTCCGTTTTGGAGAAACTCCGTGCTGGAGAAACTCCGCGTTGGGAAACTCCGTGTAGGAGAAACTCCGTGTTGGAGAAATGCCTTGTTGGAGAAAGTCCTTGTTGGAGAAACTCCACGTTGGAGAAAATCCGTGTTGGAGAAACTCCGTGTTGGAGAAATTTCGTGTCGTAGAAACTTCGGGTCGGAGAAACTCCGTGTCGGAGAAACTCCGAGTTGGGGAAACTCCGTGTTAGAGAAACTCCTTGTTGGAGAAACGCCTTGTTGGAGAAACTCCGTGTTGTAGAAACTCCGTGTTGGAGAAACTCCGTGTTGCAGAAACTCCGTGTTGGAGAAATCCGTTTTGGATAAACTCCATGTTGGATAAACTCTGTGTTTGAGAAACTCCGTGTCGGAGAAACTCCGTGTCGGAGAAACTTCGTGTTGGAGAAACTCCGTGTCGGAGAAACTTCGTGTTGGAGAAACTCCCTGTTGGAGAAAGTCCTTGTTGGAGAAAATTTGTGTTGGAGAAACTCGATGTTGGAGAAAATTCGTGTTGGAGAAACTCTGTGTTGGGGAAACTCCGAATTGAAGAAAGTCAGTGTTGTAGAAACTCCGTGTTGGAGAAACTTCGTGTTGGAGAAACTCCGTGTTGGAGAAACTCCATGCTGGAGAAACTCCGTGTTGGAGAAACTCCGTGTTTGAGAAACTCCGTGCTGGAGAAGCTCCGCGTTGCAGAAACACCTTATTGGAGAAACTCTGTGTTGGAGAAACTCCGTGTTGGTGAAACACGTGTTGTAGAAACTCCGTGTTGGAGAAACTCCGTGTCGGAGAAACTCTGTGTCAGAGAAACTCCGTGTCGGAGAAATTCTCTGTCGGAGAAACTCCGTGTTGGAGAAACTCCGCGTTGAAGAAACTCTGTGTTGGATTAACTCCGTGTTCGAGAAACTCCGTGTCGGAGACACTCCGTGTTGGAGAAACTCCGTGTCGGAGAAGCTCGTGTTGGAAAAACTTCTTGTTGGAGAAATTCCGTGTTGGAGAAACTCCGTTTTGCAGAAACTCCGTGTTGGAGAAACTCCGTGTTGGGCAAACTACGTGTTGGAGAAATTTCGTGTTGGGGAAACTTCGTGTTGGGGAAACTCCGTGTTGGAGAAACTCCGTGTTGGAGAAACTCCGTGCTGGAGAAACTCCGTGTTGCAGAAGCTCCGTGTTGGAGAAATCCGTTTTGGATAAACTCCGTGTTGGATAAACTCTGTGTTGGAGAAACTCCGTGTCGGAGAAACTCCGTGTCGGAGAAACTCCGTGTCGGAGAAACTTCGTGTTGGAGAAACTCCGTGTCGGAGAAACTTCGTGTTGGAGAAACTCCCTGTTGGAGAAACTTCGTGTTGGTGAAACTTCGTGTTGGTGAAACTCCTTGTTGGTGAAAGTCCTTGTTGGAGAAAATTTGTGTTGGAGAAACTCCATGTTGGAGAAAATTCGTGTTGGAGAAACTCTGTGTTGGGGAAACTCCGAATTTAAGAAACTCAGTGTTGTAGAAACTCCGTGTTGGAGAAACTTCGTGTTGGAGAAACTACCTTTAGGAGGAATTTCGTGTTGGAGAAACTCCGTGTTGGAGAAATTCTTTGTTGTGTAAACTCCGTTTTTGAGAAACTCCGTGTTGGAGAATCTCCGTGCTGGAGAAACTCCGTGTTGGGGAAACTCCGTGTTGGAGAAACTCCGTGTTGGAGAAATGCCTTGTTGGAGAAAGTCCTTGTTGGAGAAACTCCGCGTTGGAGACACTCCGTGTTGGAGAAACTCCGTGTTGGAGAAATTTCGTGTCGTAGAAACTCCGGGTCGGAGAAACTCCGTGTCGGAGAAACTCCGAGTTGGGGAAACTCCGTGTCAGAAAAACTCCATGTTGGAGAAACGCCTTGTTGGAGAAACTCCGTGTTGTTGAAACTCCGTGTTGGAGAAACTCCGTGTTGCAGAAGCTCCGTGTTGGAGAAATCCGTTTTGGATAAACTCCGTGTTGGATAAACTCTGTGTTGGAGAAACTCCGTGTCGGAGAAACTCCGTGTCGGAGAAACTCCGTGTCGGAGAAACTTCGTGTTGGAGAAACTCCGTGTCGGAGAAACTTCGTGTTGGAGAAACTCCCTGTTGGAGAAACTTCGTGTTGGTGAAACTCCTTGTTGGTGAAAGTCCTTGTTGGAGAAAATTTGTGTTGGAGAAACTCCATGTTGGAGAAAATTCGTGTTGGAGAAACTCTGTGTTGGGGAAACTCCGAATTTAAGAAACTCAGTGTTGTAGAAACTCCGTGTTGGAGAAACTTCGTGTTGGAGAAACTTCGTGTTGGAGAAACTCCATGCTGGAGAAACTCCGTGTTGGAGAAACTCCGTGTTGGAGAAACTCCGTGTTTGAGAAAGTCCGTGCTGGAGAAGCTCCGCGTTGCAGAAACGCCTTATTGGAGAAACTCTGTGTTGGAGAAACTCCGTGTTGGTGAAACAAGTGTTGTAGAAACTCCGTGTTGGAGAAACTCCGTGTCGGAGAAACTCTGTGTCGGAGAAACTCCGTGTTGGAGAAACACCGCGTTGAAGAAACTCTGTGTTCGAGTAACTCCGTGTTCGAGAAACTCCGTGTTGGAGAAACTCCGTGATGGAGAAATTCCGTGTCGTAGAAACTTCTGGTCGGAGAAACTCCGTGTCGGAGACACTCCGTGTTGGAGAAACTCCGTGTCGGAGAAGCTCGTGTTGGAGAAACTCCCTGTTTGAGAAACTTCGTTTTGTTGAAACTACGTGTTGGTGAAACTCCTTGTTGGAGAAACTCCGTGTTGGAGAAACTCTGTGTTGGAGAAAATTCGTGTTGGAGAAACTCCGTGTTGGAGAAACTTCATGTTGGTGAAACTCCTTGTTGGAGAAACTCCGTGTTGGAGAAACTCCGTTTTGCAGAAACTCCGTGTTGGAGAAACTCCGTGTTTGGGAAACTACGTGTTGGAGAAATTTCGTGTTGGGGAAACTTCGTGTTGGGGAAACTCCGTGTTGGAGAAACTCCGTGTTGGAGAAACTCCGTGCTGGAGAAACTCCGTGATGGGGGAACTCCGTGTTGGAGAAACTCCGTGTTGGAGAAACGCCTTGTTGTAGAAAGTCCTTGTTGGAGAAACTCCGTGTTGGAGAAACTACCTTTAGGAGGAATTTCGTGTTGGAGAATCTCCGTGTTGGAGAAACTCTTTGTTGTGTAAACTCCGTTTTTGAGAAACTCCGTGTTTTGAGAAACTCCGTGTTGGAGAAACTCTGTGTTGGGGAAACTCCGTGTTGGAGAAATTTTGTGTTGTGAAACTTCGTGTTGGGGAAACTCCGTGTTGGAGAAACTCCGTTTTGGAGAAACTCCGTGCTGGAGAAACTCCGCGTTGGGAAACTCCGTGTAGGAGAAACTCCGTGTTGGAGAAATGCCTTGTTGGAGAAAGTCCTTGTTGGAGAAACTCCACGTTGGAGAAAATCCGTGTTGGAGAAACTCCGTGTTGGAGAAATTTCGTGTCTTAGAAACTCCGGGTCGGAGAAACTTCGTGTCGGAGAAACTCCGAGTTGGGGAAACTCCGTGTTAGAGAAACTCCTTGTTGGAGAAACGCCTTGTTGGAGAAACTCCGTGTTGTAGAAACTCCGTGTTGGAGAAACTCCGTGTTGCAGAAACACCGTGTTGGAGAAATCCGTTTTGGATAAACTCCATGTTGGATAAACTCTGTGTTGGAGAAACACCGTGTCGGAGAAACTCCGTGTCGGAGAAACTCCGTGTCGGAGAAACTTCGTGTTGGAGAAACTCCGTGTCGGAGAAACTTCGTGTTGGAGAAACTCCCTGTTGGAGAAAGTCCTTGTTGGAAAAAATTTGTGTTGGAGAAACTCGATGTTGGAGAAAAATCGTGTTGGAGAAACTCTGTGTTGGGGAAACTCCGAATTGAAGAAACTCAGTGTTGTAGAAACTCTGTGTTGGAGAAACTTCGTGTTGGAGAAACTCCGTGTTGGAGAAACTCCATGCTGGAGAAACTCCGTGTTGGAGAAACTCCGTGTTTGAGAAACTCCGTGCTGGAGAAGCTCCGCGTTGTAGAAACGCCTTATTGGAGAAACTCTGTGTTGAAGAAACTCCGTGTTGGTGAAACACGTGTTGTAGAAACTCCGTGTTAGAGAAACTCCGTGTCGGAGAAACACTGTGTCAGAGAAACTCCGTGTCGGAGAAATTCCCTGTCGGAGAAACTCCGTGTTGGAGAAACTCCGTGTTGGATTAACTCCGTGTTCGAGAAACTCCGTGTCGGAGACACTCCGTGTTGGAGAAACTCCGTGTCGGAGAAGCTCGTGTTGGAAAAACTCCTTGTTGGAGAAATTCCGTGTTGGAGAAACTCCGTTTTGCAGAAACTCCGTGTTGGAGAAACTCCGTGTTGGGGAAACTACGTGTTGGAGAAATTTCGTGTTGGGGAAACTCCGTGTTGGATAAACTCCATGTTGCAGAAACTCCGTGCTGGAGAAACTCCGTGTTGGGGAAACTCCGTGTTGGAGAAACTCCGTGTTGGAGAAACGCCTTGTTGTAGAAAGTCCTTGTTAGAGAAACTCCGTGTTGAAACTACCTTTAGGAGGAATTTCGTGTTGGAGAAACTCCGTGTTGGAGAAATTCTTTGTTGTGTAAACTCCGTTTTTGAGAAACTCCGTGTTTTGAGAAACTCCGTGTTGGAGAAACTCTGTGTTGGGGAAACTCCGTGTTGGAGAAATTTCGTGTTGGGGAAACTTCGTGTTGGGGAAACTCCGTGTTGGAGAAACTCCGTGTTGGAGAAACTCCGTGCTGGAGAAACTCCGTGTTGGGGAAACTCCGTGTTGGAGAAACTCCGTGTTGGAGAAATGCCTTGTTGGAGAAAGTCCTTGTTGGAGAAACTCCGCGTTGGAGACACTCCGTGTTGAAGAAACTCCGTGTTGGAGAAATTTCGTGTCGTAGAAACTCCGGGTCGGAGAAACTCCGTGTCGGAGAAACTCCGAGTTGGGGAAACTCCGTGTTATAAAAACTCCTTTTGGAGAAACGCCTTGTTGGAGAAACTCCGTGTTGTTGAAACTCCGTGTTGGAGAAACTCCGTGTTGCAGAAGCTCCGTGTTGGAGAAATCCGTTTTGCATAAACTCCGTGTTGGATAAACTCTGTGTTGGAGAAACTCCGTGTCGGAGAAACTCCGTGTCGGAGAAACTCCGTGTCGGAGAAACTTCGTGTTGGAGAAACTCCGTGTCGGAGAAACTTCGTGTTGGAGAAACTCCCTGTTGGAGAAACTTCGTATTGGTGAAACTCCTTGTTGGAGAAAGTCCTTGTTGGAGAAAATTTGTGTTGGAGAAACTCCATGTTGGAGAAAATTCGTGTTGGAAAAACTCTGTGTTGGGGAAACTCCGAATTGAAGAAACTCAGTGTTGTAGAAACTCCGTGTTGCAGAAATTTCGTGTTGGAGAAACTCTGTGTTGGAGAAACTCCATGCTGGAGAAACTCCGTGTTGGAGAAACTCCGTGTTTGAGAAACTCCGTGCTGGAGAAGCTCCGCGTTGCAGAAACGCCTTATTGGAGAAACTCTGTGTTGGAGAAACTCCGTGTTGGTGAAACACGTGTTGTAGAAACTCCGTGTTGGAGAAACTCCGTGTCGGAGAAACTCTGTGTCAGAGAAACTCCGTGTCGGAAAAATTCCCTGTCGGAGAAACTCCGTGTTGGAGAAACTCCGCGTTGAAGAAACTCCGTGTTGGATTAACTCCGTGTTCGAGAAACTCCGTGTCGGAGACACTCCGTGTTGGAGAAACTCCGTGTCGGAGAAGCTCGTGTTGGAAAAACTTCTTGTTGGAGAAATTCCGTGTTGGAGAAACTCCGTTTTGCAGAAACTCCGTGTTGGAGAAACTCCGTGTTGGGGAAACTACGTGTTGGAGAAATTTCGGTTTGGGGAAACTTCGTGTTGGGGAAACTCCGTGTTGGATAAACTGCGTGTTGGAGAAACTCCGTGCTGGAGAAACTCCGTGTTGGGGAAACTCCGTGTTGGAGAAACTCCGTGTTGGAGAAACGCCTTGTTGTAGAAAGTCCTTGTTAGAGAAACTCCGTGTTGGAGAAACTACCTTTAGGAGGAATTTCGTGTTGGAGAAACTCTGTGTTGGGGAAACTCCGAATTTAAGAAACTCAGTGTTGTAGAAACTCCGTGTCGGAGAAACTCCATGTTGGAGAAACTCCGCGTTGAAGAAACTCCGTGTTGGATTAACTCCGTGTTCGAGAAACTCCGTGTCGGAGACACTCCGTGTTGGAGAAACTCCGTGTCGGAGAAGCTCGTGTTGGAAAAACTCCTTGTTGGAGAAATTCCGTGTTGGAGAAACTCCGTTTTGCAGAAACTCCGTGTTGGAGAAACTCCGTGTTGGGGAAACTACGTGTTGGAGAAATTTCGTGTTGGGGAAACTTCGTGTTGGGGAAACTCCGTGTTGGATAAACTCCGTGTTGGAGAAACTCCGTGCTGGAGAAACTCCGTGTTGGGGAAACTCCGTGTTGGAGAAACTCTGTGTTGGAGAAACGCCTTGTTGTAGAAAGTCCTTGTTAGAGAAACTCCGTGTTGGAGAAACTACCTTTAGGAGGAATTTCGTGTTGGAGAAACTCTGTGTTGGAGAAATTCTTTGTTGTGTAAACTCCGTTTTTGAGAAACTCCGTGTTTTGAGAAACTCCGTGTTGGAGAAACTCTGTGTTGGGGAAACTCCGTGTTGGAGAAATTTCGTGTTGGGGAAACTTCGTGTTGGGGAAACTCCGTGTTGGAGAAACTCCGTGTTGGAGAAACTCCGTGCTGGAGAAACTCCGTGTTGGAGAAACACCGTGTTGGAGAAATGCCTTGTTGGAGAAAGTCCTTGTTGGAGAAACTCCGCGTTGGAGACACTCCGTGTTGAAGAAACTCCGTGTTGGAGAAATTTCGTGTCGTAGAAACTCCGGGTCGGAGAAACTCTGTGTCGGAGAAACTCCGAGTTGGGGAAACTCCGTGTTAGAAAAACTCCTTGTTGGAGAAACGCCTTGTTGGAGAAACTCCGTGTTGTTGAAACTCCGTGTTGGAGAAACTCCGTGTTGCAGAAGCTCCGTGTTGGAGAAATCCGTTTTGGATAAACTCCGTGTTGGATAAACTCTGTGTTGGAGAAACTCCGTGTCGGAGAAACTCCGTGTCGGAGAAACTTCGTGTTGGAGAAACTCCGTGTCGGAGAAACTTCGTGTTGAAGAAACTCCCTGTTGGAGAAACTTCGTGTTGGTGAAACTCCTTTTTGGAGAAAGTCCTTGTTGGAGAAAATTTGTGTTGGAGAAACTCCATGTTGAAGAAAACTCGTGTTGGAGAAACTCTGTGTTGTGGAAACTCCGAATTGAAGAAACTCAGTGTTGTAGAAACTCCGTGTTGGAGAAACTTCGTGTTGGAGAAACTCCGTGTTGGAGAAACTCCATGCTGGAGAAACTCCGTGTTGGAGAAACTCCGTGTTTGAGAAACTCCGTGCTGGAGAAGCTCCGCGTTGCAGAAACGCCTTTTTGAGAAACTCTGTGTTGGAGAAACTCCGTGTTGGTGAAACACGTGTTGTAGAAACTCCGTGTTGGAGAAACTCCGTGTCGGAGAAACTCTGTGTCAGAGAAAATCCGTGTCGGAGAAATTCCCTGTCGGAGAAACTCCGTGTTGGAGAAACTCCGCGTTGAAGAAACTCCGTGTTGGATAAACTTTGTGTTGGAGAAACTCCGTGTCGGAGAAACTCCGTGTCGGAGAAACTTCGTGTTGGAGAAACTCCGTGTCAGAGAAACTTCGTGTTGGAGAAACTCCCTGTTGGAGAAACTTCGTGTTGGTGAAACTCCTTGTTGGAGAAAGTCCTTGTTGGAGAAAATTTGTGTTGGAGAAACTCCATGTTGGAGAAAATTCGTGTTGGAAAAACTCTGTGTTGGGGAAACTCCGAATTGAAGAAACTCAGTGTTGTAGAAACTCCGTGTTGGAGAAACTTCGTGTTGGAGAAACTCCGTGTTGGAGAAACTCCATGCTGGAGAAACTCCGTGTTGGAGAAACTCCGTGTTTGAGAAACTCCGTGCTGGAGAAGCTCCGCGTTGCAGAAACGCCTTTTTGGAGAAACTCTGTGTTGGAGAAACTCCGTGTTGGTGAAACACGTGTTGTAGAAACACCGTGTTGGAGAAATCCGTTTTGGATAAACTCCATGTTGGATAAACTCTTTGTTGGAGAAACACCGTGTCGGAGAAACTCCGTGTCGGAGAAACTCCGTGTCGGAGAAACTTCGTGTTGGAGAAACTCCGTGTCGGAGAAACTTCGTGTTGGAGAAACTCCCTGTTGGAGAAAGTCCTTGTTGGAAAAAATTTGTGTTGGAGAAACTCGATGTTGGAGAAAAATCGTGTTGGAGAAACTCTGTGTTGGGGAAACTCCGAATTGAAGAAACTCAGTGTTGTAGAAACTCTGTGTTGGAGAAACTTCGTGTTGGAGAAACTCCGTGTTGGAGAAACTCCATGCTGGAGAAACTCCGTGTTGGAGAAACTCCGTGTTTGAGAAACTCCGTGCTGGAGAAGCTCCGCGTTGTAGAAACGCCTTATTGGAGAAACTCTGTGTTGAAGAAACTCCGTGTTGGTGAAACACGTGTTGTAGAAACTCCGTGTTGGAGAAACTCCGTGTCGGAGAAACACTGTGTCAGAGAAACTCCGTGTCGGAGAAATTCCCTGTCGGAGAAACTCCGTGTTGGAGAAACTCCGTGTTGGATTAACTCCGTGTTCGAGAAACTCCGTGTCGGAGACACTCCGTGTTGGAGAAACTCCGTGTCGGAGAAGCTCGTGTTGGAAAAACTCCTTGTTGGAGAAATTCCGTGTTGGAGAAACTCCGTGTTGGGGAAACTCCGTGTTGGAGAAACTCCGTGTTGGAGAAACGCCTTGTTGTAGAAAGTCCTTGTTAGAGAAACTCCGTGTTGAAACTACCTTTAGGAGGAATTTCGTGTTGGAGAAACTCCGTGTTGGAGAAATTCTTTGTTGTGTAAACTCCGTTTTTGAGAAACTCCGTGTTTTGAGAAACTCCGTGTTGGAGAAACTCTGTGTTGGGGAAACTCCGTGTTGGAGAAATTTCGTGTTGGGGAAACTTCGTGTTGGGGAAACTCCGTGTTGGAGAAACTCCGTGTTGGAGAAACTCCGTGCTGGAGAAACTCCGTGTTGGGGAAACTCCGTGTTGGAGAAACTCCGTGTTGGAGAAATGCCTTGTTGGAGAAAGTCCTTGTTGGAGAAACTCCGCGTTGGAGACACTCCGTGTTGAAGAAACTCCGTGTTGGAGAAATTTCGTGTCGTAGAAACTCCGGGTCGGAGAAACTCCGTGTCGGAGAAACTCCGAGTTGGGGAAACTCCGTGTTATAAAAACTCCTTTTGGAGAAACGCCTTGTTGGAGAAACTCCGTGTTGTTGAAACTCCGTGTTGGAGAAACTCCGTGTTGCAGAAGCTCCGTGTTGGAGAAATCCGTTTTGCATAAACTCCGTGTTGGATAAACTCTGTGTTGGAGAAACTCCGTGTCGGAGAAACTCCGTGTCGGAGAAACTCCGTGTCGGAGAAACTTCGTGTTGGAGAAACTCCGTGTCGGAGAAACTTCGTGTTGGAGAAACTCCCTGTTGGAGAAACTTCGTATTGGTGAAACTCCTTGTTGGAGAAAGTCCTTGTTGGAGAAAATTTGTGTTGGAGAAACTCCATGTTGGAGAAAATTCGTGTTGGAAAAACTCTGTGTTGGGGAAACTCCGAATTGAAGAAACTCAGTGTTGTAGAAACTCCGTGTTGCAGAAATTTCGTGTTGGAGAAACTCCGTGTTGGAGAAACTCCATGCTGGAGAAACTCCGTGTTGGAGAAACTCCGTGTTTGAGAAACTCCGTGCTGGAGAAGCTCCGCGTTGCAGAAACGCCTTATTGGAGAAACTCTGTGTTGGAGAAACTCCGTGTTGGTGAAACACGTGTTGTAGAAACTCCGTGTTGGAGAAACTCCGTGTCGGAGAAACTCTGTGTCAGAGAAACTCCGTGTCGGAAAAATTCCCTGTCGGAGAAACTCCGTGTTGGAGAAACTCCGCGTTGAAGAAACTCCGTGTTGGATTAACTCCGTGTTCGAGAAACTCCGTGTCGGAGACACTCCGTGTTGGAGAAACTCCGTGTCGGAGAAGCTCGTGTTGGAAAAACTTCTTGTTGGAGAAATTCCGTGTTGGAGAAACTCCGTTTTGCAGAAACTCCGTGTTGGAGAAACTCCGTGTTGGGGAAACTACGTGTTGGAGAAATTTCGGTTTGGGGAAACTTCGTGTTGGGGAAACTCCGTGTTGGATAAACTGCGTGTTGGAGAAACTCCGTGCTGGAGAAACTCCGTGTTGGGGAAACTCCGTGTTGGAGAAACTCCGTGTTGGAGAAACGCCTTGTTGTAGAAAGTCCTTGTTAGAGAAACTCCGTGTTGGAGAAACTACCTTTAGGAGGAATTTCGTGTTGGAGAAACTCTGTGTTGGGGAAACTCCGAATTTAAGAAACTCAGTGTTGTAGAAACTCCGTGTCGGAGAAACTCCATGTTGGAGAAACTCCGCGTTGAAGAAACTCCGTGTTGGATTAACTCCGTGTTCGAGAAACTCCGTGTCGGAGACACTCCGTGTTGGAGAAACTCCGTGTCGGAGAAGCTCGTGTTGGAAAAACTCCTTGTTGGAGAAATTCCGTGTTGGAGAAACTCCGTTTTGCAGAAACTCCGTGTTGGAGAAACTCCGTGTTGGGGAAACTACGTGTTGGAGAAATTTCGTGTTGGGGAAACTTCGTGTTGGGGAAACTCCGTGTTGGATAAACTCCGTGTTGGAGAAACTCCGTGCTGGAGAAACTCCGTGTTGGGGAAACTCCGTGTTGGAGAAACTCTGTGTTGGAGAAACGCCTTGTTGTAGAAAGTCCTTGTTAGAGAAACTCCGTGTTGGAGAAACTACCTTTAGGAGGAATTTCGTGTTGGAGAAACTCTGTGTTGGAGAAATTCTTTGTTGTGTAAACTCCGTTTTTGAGAAACTCCGTGTTTTGAGAAACTCCGTGTTGGAGAAACTCTGTGTTGGGGAAACTCCGTGTTGGAGAAATTTCG
The DNA here is from genome assembly GCF_052857255.1 of Amblyomma americanum. Classification (NCBI taxonomy): domain Eukaryota; kingdom Metazoa; phylum Arthropoda; class Arachnida; order Ixodida; family Ixodidae; genus Amblyomma; species Amblyomma americanum. The sequence goes on along the minus strand of NW_027526682.1, from coordinate 77,969 downwards.
TGTTGGGGAAACTTCGTGTTGGGGAAACTCCGTGTTGGAGAAACTCCGTGTTGGAGAAACTCCGTGCTGGAGAAACTCCGTGTTGGAGAAACACCGTGTTGGAGAAATGCCTTGTTGGAGAAAGTCCTTGTTGGAGAAACTCCGCGTTGGAGACACTCCGTGTTGAAGAAACTCCGTGTTGGAGAAATTTCGTGTCGTAGAAACTCCGGGTCGGAGAAACTCTGTGTCGGAGAAACTCCGAGTTGGGGAAACTCCGTGTTAGAAAAACTCCTTGTTGGAGAAACGCCTTGTTGGAGAAACTCCGTGTTGTTGAAACTCCGTGTTGGAGAAACTCCGTGTTGCAGAAGCTCCGTGTTGGAGAAATCCGTTTTGGATAAACTCCGTGTTGGATAAACTCTGTGTTGGAGAAACTCCGTGTCGGAGAAACTCCGTGTCGGAGAAACTTCGTGTTGGAGAAACTCCGTGTCGGAGAAACTTCGTGTTGAAGAAACTCCCTGTTGGAGAAACTTCGTGTTGGTGAAACTCCTTTTTGGAGAAAGTCCTTGTTGGAGAAAATTTGTGTTGGAGAAACTCCATGTTGAAGAAAACTCGTGTTGGAGAAACTCTGTGTTGTGGAAACTCCGAATTGAAGAAACTCAGTGTTGTAGAAACTCCGTGTTGGAGAAACTTCGTGTTGGAGAAACTCCGTGTTGGAGAAACTCCATGCTGGAGAAACTCCGTGTTGGAGAAACTCCGTGTTTGAGAAACTCCGTGCTGGAGAAGCTCCGCGTTGCAGAAACGCCTTTTTGAGAAACTCTGTGTTGGAGAAACTCCGTGTTGGTGAAACACGTGTTGTAGAAACTCCGTGTTGGAGAAACTCCGTGTCGGAGAAACTCTGTGTCAGAGAAAATCCGTGTCGGAGAAATTCCCTGTCGGAGAAACTCCGTGTTGGAGAAACTCCGCGTTGAAGAAACTCCGTGTTGGATAAACTTTGTGTTGGAGAAACTCCGTGTCGGAGAAACTCCGTGTCGGAGAAACTTCGTGTTGGAGAAACTCCGTGTCAGAGAAACTTCGTGTTGGAGAAACTCCCTGTTGGAGAAACTTCGTGTTGGTGAAACTCCTTGTTGGAGAAAGTCCTTGTTGGAGAAAATTTGTGTTGGAGAAACTCCATGTTGGAGAAAATTCGTGTTGGAAAAACTCTGTGTTGGGGAAACTCCGAATTGAAGAAACTCAGTGTTGTAGAAACTCCGTGTTGGAGAAACTTCGTGTTGGAGAAACTCCGTGTTGGAGAAACTCCATGCTGGAGAAACTCCGTGTTGGAGAAACTCCGTGTTTGAGAAACTCCGTGCTGGAGAAGCTCCGCGTTGCAGAAACGCCTTTTTGGAGAAACTCTGTGTTGGAGAAACTCCGTGTTGGTGAAACACGTGTTGTAGAAACACCGTGTTGGAGAAATCCGTTTTGGATAAACTCCATGTTGGATAAACTCTGTGTTGGAGAAACACCGTGTCGGAGAAACTCCGTGTCGGAGAAACTCCGTGTCGGAGAAACTTCGTGTTGGAGAAACTCCGTGTCGGAGAAACTTCGTGTTGGAGAAACTCCCTGTTGGAGAAAGTCCTTGTTGGAAAAAATTTGTGTTGGAGAAACTCGATGTTGGAGAAAAATCGTGTTGGAGAAACTCTGTGTTGGGGAAACTCCGAATTGAAGAAACTCAGTGTTGTAGAAACTCTGTGTTGGAGAAACTTCGTGTTGGAGAAACTCCGTGTTGGAGAAACTCCATGCTGGAGAAACTCCGTGTTGGAGAAACTCCGTGTTTGAGAAACTCCGTGCTGGAGAAGCTCCGCGTTGTAGAAACGCCTTATTGGAGAAACTCTGTGTTGAAGAAACTCCGTGTTGGTGAAACACGTGTTGTAGAAACTCCGTGTTGGAGAAACTCCGTGTCGGAGAAACACTGTGTCAGAGAAACTCCGTGTCGGAGAAATTCCCTGTCGGAGAAACTCCGTGTTGGAGAAACTCCGTGTTGGATTAACTCCGTGTTCGAGAAACTCCGTGTCGGAGACACTCCGTGTTGGAGAAACTCCGTGTCGGAGAAGCTCGTGTTGGAAAAACTCCTTGTTGGAGAAATTCCGTGTTGGAGAAACTCCGTGTTGGGGAAACTCCGTGTTGGAGAAACTCCGTGTTGGAGAAACGCCTTGTTGTAGAAAGTCCTTGTTAGAGAAACTCCGTGTTGAAACTACCTTTAGGAGGAATTTCGTGTTGGAGAAACTCCGTGTTGGAGAAATTCTTTGTTGTGTAAACTCCGTTTTTGAGAAACTCCGTGTTTTGAGAAACTCCGTGTTGGAGAAACTCTGTGTTGGGGAAACTCCGTGTTGGAGAAATTTCGTGTTGGGGAAACTTCGTGTTGGGGAAACTCCGTGTTGGAGAAACTCCGTGTTGGAGAAACTCCGTGCTGGAGAAACTCCGTGTTGGGGAAACTCCGTGTTGGAGAAACTCCGTGTTGGAGAAATGCCTTGTTGGAGAAAGTCCTTGTTGGAGAAACTCCGCGTTGGAGACACTCCGTGTTGAAGAAACTCCGTGTTGGAGAAATTTCGTGTCGTAGAAACTCCGGGTCGGAGAAACTCCGTGTCGGAGAAACTCCGAGTTGGGGAAACTCCGTGTTATAAAAACTCCTTTTGGAGAAACGCCTTGTTGGAGAAACTCCGTGTTGTTGAAACTCCGTGTTGGAGAAACTCCGTGTTGCAGAAGCTCCGTGTTGGAGAAATCCGTTTTGCATAAACTCCGTGTTGGATAAACTCTGTGTTGGAGAAACTCCGTGTCGGAGAAACTCCGTGTCGGAGAAACTCCGTGTCGGAGAAACTTCGTGTTGGAGAAACTCCGTGTCGGAGAAACTTCGTGTTGGAGAAACTCCCTGTTGGAGAAACTTCGTATTGGTGAAACTCCTTGTTGGAGAAAGTCCTTGTTGGAGAAAATTTGTGTTGGAGAAACTCCATGTTGGAGAAAATTCGTGTTGGAAAAACTCTATGTTGGGGAAACTCCGAATTGAAGAAACTCAGTGTTGTAGAAACTCCGTGTTGCAGAAATTTCGTGTTGGAGAAACTCCGTGTTGGAGAAACTCCATGCTGGAGAAACTCCGTGTTGGAGAAACTCCGTGTTTGAGAAACTCCGTGCTGGAGAAGCTCCGCGTTGCAGAAACGCCTTATTGGAGAAACTCTGTGTTGGAGAAACTCCGTGTTGGTGAAACACGTGTTGTAGAAACTCCGTGTTGGAGAAACTCCGTGTCGGAGAAACTCTGTGTCAGAGAAACTCCGTGTCGGAAAAATTCCCTGTCGGAGAAACTCCGTGTTGGAGAAACTCCGCGTTGAAGAAACTCCGTGTTGGATTAACTCCGTGTTCGAGAAACTCCGTGTCGGAGACACTCCGTGTTGGAGAAACTCCGTGTCGGAGAAGCTCGTGTTGGAAAAACTTCTTGTTGGAGAAATTCCGTGTTGGAGAAACTCCGTTTTGCAGAAACTCCGTGTTGGAGAAACTCCGTGTTGGGGAAACTACGTGTTGGAGAAATTTCGGTTTGGGGAAACTTCGTGTTGGGGAAACTCCGTGTTGGATAAACTGCGTGTTGGAGAAACTCCGTGCTGGAGAAACTCCGTGTTGGGGAAACTCCGTGTTGGAGAAACTCCGTGTTGGAGAAACGCCTTGTTGTAGAAAGTCCTTGTTAGAGAAACTCCGTGTTGGAGAAACTACCTTTAGGAGGAATTTCGTGTTGGAGAAACTCTGTGTTGGGGAAACTCCGAATTTAAGAAACTCAGTGTTGTAGAAACTCCGTGTCGGAGAAACTCCGTGTTGGAGACACTCCGCGTTGAAGAAACTCCGTGTTGGATTAACTCCGTGTTCGAGAAACTCCGTGTCGGAGACACTCCGTGTTGGAGAAACTCCGTGTCGGAGAAGCTCGTGTTGGAAAAACTCCTTGTTGGAGAAATTCCGTGTTGGAGAAACTCCGTTTTGCAGAAACTCCGTGTTGGAGAAACTCCGTGTTGGGGAAACTACGTGTTGGAGAAATTTCGTGTTGGGGAAACTTCGTGTTGGGGAAACTCCGTGTTGGATAAACTCCGTGTTGGAGAAACTCCGTGCTGGAGAAACTCCGTGTTGGGGAAACTCCGTGTTGGAGAAACTCTGTGTTGGAGAAACGCCTTGTTGTAGAAAGTCCTTGTTAGAGAAACTCCGTGTTGGAGAAACTACCTTTAGGAGGAATTTCGTGTTGGAGAAACTCCGTGTTGGAGAAATTCTTTGTTGTGTAAACTCCGTTTTTGAGAAACTCCGTGTTTTGAGAAACTCCGTGTTGGAGAAACTCTGTGTTGGGGAAACTCCGTGTTGGAGAAATTTCGTGTTGGGGAAACTTCGTGTTGGGGAAACTCCGTGTTGGAGAAACTCCGTGTTGGAGAAACTCCGTGCTGGAGAAACTCCGTGTTGGAGAAACTCCGTGTTGGAGAAATGCCTTGTTGGAGAAAGTCCTTGTTGGAGAAACTCCGCGTTGGAGACACTCCGTGTTGAAGAAACTCCGTGTTGGAGAAATTTCGTGTCGTAGAAACTCCGGGTCGGAGAAACTCTGTGTCGGAGAAACTCCGAGTTGGGGAAACTCCGTGTTAGAAAAACTCCTTGTTGGAGAAACGCCTTGTTGGAGAAACTCCGTGTTGTTGAAACTCCGTGTTGTTGAAACTCCGTGTTGGAGAAACTCCGTGTTGCAGAAGCTCCGTGTTGGAGAAATCCGTTTTGGATAAACTCCGTGTTGGATAAACTCTGTGTTGGAGAAACTCCGTGTCGGAGAAACTCCGTGTCGGAGAAACTTCGTGTTGGAGAAACTCCGTGTCGGAGAAACTTCGTGTTGAAGAAACTCCCTGTTGGAGAAACTTCGTGTTGGTGAAACTCCTTTTTGGAGAAAGTCCTTGTTGGAGAAAATTTGTGTTGGAGAAACTCCATGTTGAAGAAAACTCGTGTTGGAGAAACTCTGTGTTGTGGAAACTCCGAATTGAAGAAACTCAGTGTTGTAGAAACTCCGTGTTGGAGAAACTTCGTGTTGGAGAAACTCCGTGTTGGAGAAACTCCATGCTGGAGAAACTCCGTGTTGGAGAAACTCCGTGTTTGAGAAACTCCGTGCTGGAGAAGCTCCGCGTTGCAGAAACGCCTTTTTGAGAAACTCTGTGTTGGAGAAACTCCGTGTTGGTGAAACACGTGTTGTAGAAACTCCGCGTTGGAGAAACTCCGTGTCGGAGAAACTCTGTGTCAGAGAAAATCCGTGTCGGAGAAATTCCCTGTCGGAGAAACTCCGTGTTGGAGAAACTCCGCGTTGAAGAAACTCCGTGTTGGATAAACTTTGTGTTGGAGAAACTCCGTGTCGGAGAAACTCCGTGTCGGAGAAACTTCGTGTTGGAGAAACTCCGTGTCAGAGAAACTTCGTGTTGGAGAAACTCCCTGTTGGAGAAACTTCGTGTTGGTGAAACTCCTTGTTGGAGAAAGTCCTTGTTGGAGAAAATTTGTGTTGGAGAAACTCCATGTTGGAGAAAATTCGTGTTGGAAAAACTCTGTGTTGGGGAAACTCCGAATTGAAGAAACTCAGTGTTGTAGAAACTCCGTGTTGGAGAAACTTCGTGTTGGAGAAACTCCGTGTTGGAGAAACTCCATGCTGGAGAAACTCCGTGTTGGAGAAACTCCGTGTTTGAGAAACTCCGTGCTGGAGAAGCTCCGCGTTGCAGAAACGCCTTTTTGGAGAAACTCTGTGTTGGAGAAACTCCGTGTTGGTGAAACACGTGTTGTAGAAACTCCGTGTTGGAGAAACTCCGTGTCGGAGAAACTCTGTGTCAGAGAAACTCCGTGTCGGAGAAATTCCCTGTCGGAGAAACTCCGTGTTGGAGAAACTCCGCGTTGAAGAAACTCCGTGTTGGATTAACTCCGTGTTCGAGAAACTCCGTGTCGGAGACACTCCGTGTTGGAGAAACTCCGTGTCGGAGAAGCTCGTGATGGAAAAACTCCTTGTTGGAGAAATTCCGTGTTGGAGAAACTCCGTTTTGCAGAAACTCTGTGTTGGAGAAACTCCGTGTTGGGGAAACTACGTGTTGGAGAAATTTCGTGTTGGGGAAACTTCGTGTTGGGGAAACTCCGTGTTGGATAAACTCCGTGTTGGAGAAACTCCGTGCTGGAGAAACTCCGTGTTGGGGAAACTCCGTGTTGGAGAAACTCTGTGTTGGAGAAACGCCTTGTTGTAGAAAGTCCTTGTTAGAGAAACTCCGTGTTGGAGAAACTACCTTTAGGAGGAATTTCGTGTTGGAGAAACTCCGTGTTGGAGAAATTCTTTGTTGTGTAAACTCCGTTTTTGAGAAACTCCGTGTTTTGAGAAACTCCGTGTTGGAGAAACTCTGTGTTGGGGAAACTCCGTGTTGGAGAAATTTCGTGTTGGGGAAACTCCGTGTTGGAGAAACTCCGTGTTGGAGAAACTCCGTGCTGGAGAAACTCCGTGTTGGAGAAACTCCGTGTTGGAGAAATGCCTTGTTGGAGAAAGTCCTTGTTGGAGAAACTCCGCGTTGGAGACACTCCGTGTTGAAGAAACTCCGTGTTGGAGAAATTTCGTGTCGTAGAAACTCCGGGTCGGAGAAACTCTGTGTCGGAGAAACTCCGAGTTGGGGAAACTCCGTGTTAGAAAAACTCCTTGTTGGAGAAACGCCTTGTTGGAGAAACTCCGTGTTGTTGAAACTCCGTGTTGTTGAAACTCCGTGTTGGAGAAACTCCGTGTTGCAGAAGCTCCGTGTTGGAGAAATCCGTTTTGGATAAACTCCGTGTTGGATAAACTCTGTGTTGGAGAAACTCCGTGTCGGAGAAACTCCGTGTCGGAGAAACTTCGTGTTGGAGAAACTCCGTGTCGGAGAAACTTCGTGTTGAAGAAACTCCCTGTTGGAGAAACTTCGTGTTGGTGAAACTCCTTTTTGGAGAAAGTCCTTGTTGGAGAAAATTTGTGTTGGAGAAACTCCATGTTGAAGAAAACTCGTGTTGGAGAAACTCTGTGTTGTGGAAACTCCGAATTGAAGAAACTCAGTGTTGTAGAAACTCCGTGTTGGAGAAACTTCGTGTTGGAGAAACTCCGTGTTGGAGAAACTCCATGCTGGAGAAACTCCGTGTTGGAGAAACTCCGTGTTTGAGAAACTCCGTGCTGGAGAAGCTCCGCGTTGCAGAAACGCCTTTTTGAGAAACTCTGTGTTGGAGAAACTCCGTGTTGGTGAAACACGTGTTGTAGAAACTCCGCGTTGGAGAAACTCCGTGTCGGAGAAACTCTGTGTCAGAGAAAATCCGTGTCGGAGAAATTCCCTGTCGGAGAAACTCCGTGTTGGAGAAACTCCGCGTTGAAGAAACTCCGTGTTGGATAAACTTTGTGTTGGAGAAACTCCGTGTCGGAGAAACTCCGTGTCGGAGAAACTTCGTGTTGGAGAAACTCCGTGTCAGAGAAACTTCGTGTTGGAGAAACTCCCTGTTGGAGAAACTTCGTGTTGGTGAAACTCCTTGTTGGAGAAAGTCCTTGTTGGAGAAAATTTGTGTTGGAGAAACTCCATGTTGGAGAAAATTCGTGTTGGAAAAACTCTGTGTTGGGGAAACTCCGAATTGAAGAAACTCAGTGTTGTAGAAACTCCGTGTTGGAGAAACTTCGTGTTGGAGAAACTCCGTGTTGGAGAAACTCCATGCTGGAGAAACTCCGTGTTGGAGAAACTCCGTGTTTGAGAAACTCCGTGCTGGAGAAGCTCCGCGTTGCAGAAACGCCTTTTTGGAGAAACTCTGTGTTGGAGAAACTCCGTGTTGGTGAAACACGTGTTGTAGAAACTCCGTGTTGGAGAAACTCCGTGTCGGAGAAACTCTGTGTCAGAGAAACTCCGTGTCGGAGAAATTCCCTGTCGGAGAAACTCCGTGTTGGAGAAACTCCGCGTTGAAGAAACTCCGTGTTGGATTAACTCCGTGTTCGAGAAACTCCGTGTCGGAGACACTCCGTGTTGGAGAAACTCCGTGTCGGAGAAGCTCGTGATGGAAAAACTCCTTGTTGGAGAAATTCCGTGTTGGAGAAACTCCGTTTTGCAGAAACTCTGTGTTGGAGAAACTCCGTGTTGGGGAAACTACGTGTTGGAGAAATTTCGTGTTGGGGAAACTTCGTGTTGGGGAAACTCCGTGTTGGATAAACTCCGTGTTGGAGAAACTCCGTGCTGGAGAAACTCCGTGTTGGGGAAACTCCGTGTTGCAGAAACTCCGTGTTGGAGAAACGCCTTGTTGTAGAAAGTCCTTGATAGAGAAACTCCGTGTTGGAGAAACTACCTTTAGGAGGAATTTCGTGTTCGAGAAACTCCGTGTTGGAGAAATTCTTTGTTGTGTAAACTCCGTTTTTGAGAAACCCCGTGTTTTGAGAAACTCCGTGTTGGAGAAACTCTGTGTTGGGGAAACTCCGTGTTGGAGAAATTTCGTGTTGTGGAAACTTCGTGTTGGGGAAACTCCGTGTTGGAGAAACTCCGTGTTGGAGAAACTCCGTGCTGGAGAAACTCCGTGTTGGGGAAACTTCGTGTTGGAGAAACTCCGTGTTGGAGAAATGCCTTGTTGGAGAAAGTCCTTGTTGGAGAAACTCCGCGTTGGAGACACTCCGTGTTGAAGAAACTCCGTGTTGGAGAAATTTCGTGTCGTAGAAACTCCGGGTCGGAGAAACTCCGTGTCGGAGAAACTCCGAGTTGGGGAAACTCCGTGTTAGAAAAAATCTTGTTGGAGAAACGCCTTGTTGGAGAAACTCCGTGTTGTTGAAACTCCGTGTTGGAGAAACTCCGTGTTGCAGAAGCTCCGTGTTGGAGAAATTCGTTTTGGATAAACTCCGTGTTGGATAAACTCTGTGTTGGAGAAACTCCGTGTCGGAGAAACTCCGTGTCGGAGAAACTTCGTGTTGGAGAAACTCCGTGTCGGAGAAACTTCGTGTTGGAGAAACTCCCTGTTGGAGAAACTTCGTGTTGGTGAAACTCCTTTTTGGAGAAAGTCCTTGTTGGAGAAAATTTGTGTTGGAGAAACTCCATGTTGGAGAAAATTCGTGTTGGAGAAACTCTGTGTTGGGGAAACTCCGAATTGAAGAAACTCAGTGTTGTAGAAACTTCGTGTTGGAGAAACTTCGTGTTGGAGAAACTCCGTGTTGGAGAAACTCCATGCTGGAGAAACTCCGTGTTGGAGAAACTCCGTGTTTGAGAAACTTCGTGCTGGAGAAGCTCCGTGCTGCAGAAACGCCTTATTGGAGAAACTCTGTGTTGGAGAAACTCCGTGTTGGTGAAACACGTGTTGTAGAAACTCCGTGTTGGAGAAACTCCGTGTCGGAGAAACTCTGTGTCGGAGAAACTCCGTGTCGGCGAAATTCCCTGTCGGAGAAACTCCGTGTTGGAGAAACTCCGCGTTGAAGACACTGCGTGTTGGATTATCTCCGTGTTCGAGAAACTCCGTGTCGGAGAAACTCCGTGTTGGAGAAACTCCGTGTCGGAGAAGCTCGTGTTGGAAAAACTCCTTGTTGGAGAAACTCCGTGTTGGAGAAACTCTGTGTTGGCGAAACTCCTTGTTGGAGAAACTCCGTGTTGGAGAAACTCCGTGTTGGAGAAACTCCGTGATGGAGAAATTCCGTGTCGTAGAAACCTCGGGTCGGAGAAACTCCGTGTCGGAGACACTCCGTGTTGGAGAAACTCCGTGTCGGAGAAGCTCGTGTTGGAGAAAATTCGTGTTGGAGAAACTCCGTGTTGGAGAAACTTCATGTTGGTGAAACTCCTTGTTGGAGAAACGCCTTGTTGGAGAAACTCCGTTTTGCAGAAACTCCGTGTTGGAGAAACTCCGTGTTTGGGAAACTACGTGTGTGAGAAATTTCGTGTTGGGGAAACTTCGTGTTGGAGAAACTCCGTGTTGGAGAAACTCCGTGCTGGAGAAACTCCGTGTTGGAGAAACGCCTTGTTGTAGAAAGTCCTTGTTGGAGAGACTCCGTGTTGGAGAAACTACCTTTAGGAGGAATTTTGTGTTGGAGAAACTCTTTGTTGTGTAAACTCCGTTTTTGAGATACTCCGTGTTTTGAGAAACTCCGTGTTGGAGAAACTCTGTGTTGGGGAAACTCCGTGTTGGAGAAATTTCGTGTTGGGGAAACTTCGTGTTGGGGAAATTCCGTGTTGGAGAAACTCCGTGCTGGAGAAACTCCGTGTTGGGGAAACTCCGTGTTGGAGAAACTCCGTGTTGGAAAAATGCCTTGTTGGAGAAAGTCCTTGTTGGAGAAACTCCGCGTTGGAGACACTTCGTGTTGGAGAAACTCCGTGTTGGAGAAATTTCGTGTCGTAGAAACTTCGGGTCGGAGAAACTCCTTGTCGGAGAAACTCCATGCTGGAGAAACTCCGTGTTGGAGAAACTCCGTGTTTGAGAAACTCCGTGCTGGAGAAGCTCCGCGTTGCAGAAATGCCTTATTGGAGAAACTCTGTGTTGGAGAAACTCCGTGTTGGTGAAACACGTGTTGTAGAAACTCCGTGTTGGAGAAACTCCGTGTCGGAGAAACTCTGTGTCGGAGAAACTCCGTGTCGGCGAAATTCCCTGTCGGAGAAACTCCGTGTTGGAGAAACTCCGCGTTGAAGAAACTGCGTGTTGGATAAACTCCGTGTTCGAGAAACTCCGTGTCGGAGAAACTCCGTGTTGGAGAAACTCCGTGTCGGAGAAGCTCGTGTTGGAAAAACTCCTTGTTGGAGAAACTCCGTGTTGGAGAAACTCTGTGTTGGCGAAACTCCTTGTTGGAGAAACTCCGTTTTGGAGAAACTCCGTGTTGGAGAAACTCCGCGATGGAGAAATTCCGTGTCGTAGAAACTTCGGGTCGGAGAAACTCCGTGTCGGAGACACTCCGTGTTGGAGAAACTCCGTGTCGGAGAAGCTCGTGTTGGAGAAAATTCGTGTTGGAGAAACTCCGTGTTGGAGAAACTTCATGTTGGTGAAACTCCTTGTTGGAGAAACGCCTTGTTGGAGAAACTCCGTTTTGCAGAAACTCCGTGTTGGAGAAACTCCGTGTTTGGGAAACTACGTGTTGGAGAAATTTCGTGTTGGGGAAACTTCGTGTTGGGGAAACTCCGTGTTGTAGAAACTCCGTGTTGGAGAAACTCCGTGCTGGAGAAAATCCGTGTTGGGGAAACTCCGTGTTGGAGAGACTCCGTGTTGGAGAAACTACCTTTAAGAGGAATTTTGTGTTGGAGAAACTCCGTGTTGGAGAAACTCTTTGTTGTGTAAACTCCGTTTTTGAGAACCTCCGTGTTTTGAGAAACTCCGTGTTGGAGAAACTCTGTGTTGGGGAAACTCCGTGTTGGAGAAATTTCGTGTTGGGGAAACTTCGTGTTGGGGAAACTCCGTGTTGTAGAAACTCCGTGTTGGAGAAACTCCGTGCTGGAGAAAATCCGTGTTGGGGAAACTCCGTGTTGGAGAAACTCCCTGTTGGAGAAACGCCTTGTTGTAGAAAGTCCTTGTTGGAGAGACTCCGTGTTGGAGAAACTACCTTTAAGAGGAATTTTGTGTTGGAGAAACTCCGTGTTGGAGAAACTCTTTGTTGTGTAAACTCCGTTTTTGAGAACCTCCGTGTTTTGAGAAACTCCGTGTTGGAGAAACTCTGTGTTGGGGAAACTCCGTGTTGGAGAAATTTCGTGTTGGGGAAACTTCGTGTTGGGGAAACTCCGTGTTGGAGAAACTCCGTGTTGGAGAAACTCCGTGCTGGAGAAACTCCGTGTTGGGGAAACTCCGTGTTGGAGAAACTCCGTGTTGGAGAAATGCCTTGTTGGAGAAAGTCCTTGTTGGAGAAACTCTGCGTTGGAGACACTCCGTGTTGAAGAAACTCCGTGTTAGAGAAATTTCGTGTCGTAGAAACTCCGGGTCGGAGAAACTCCGTGTCGGAGAAACTCCGAGTTGGGGAAACTCCGTGTTAGAAAAACTCCTTGTTGGAGAAACGCCTTGTTGGAGAAACTCCGTGTTGTTGAAACGCCGTGTTGGAGAAACTCCGTGTTGCAGAGGCTCCGTGTTGGAGAAATCCGTTTTGGATAAACTCCGTGTTGGATAAACTCTGTGTTGGAGAAACTCCGTGTCGGAGAAACTCCGTGTCGGAGAAACTTCGTGTTGGAGAAACTCCGTGTCGGAGAAACTTCGTGTTGGAGAAACTCCCTGTTGGAGAAACTTCGTGTTGGTGAAACTCCTTGTTGGAGAAAGTCCTTGTTGGAGAAAATTTGTGTCGGAGAAACTCCATGTTGGAGAAAATTCGTGTTGGAAAAACTGTGTTGGGGAAACTCCGAATTGAAGAAACTCAGTGTTGTAGAAACTCCGTGTTGGAGAAACTTCATGTTGGAGAAACTCCGTGTTGGAGAAACTCCATGCTGGAGAAACTCCGTGTTGGAGAAACTTCGTGTTTGAGAAACTCCGTGCTGGAGAAGCTCCGCGTTGCAGAAATGCCTTATTGGAGAAACTCTGTGTTGGAGAAACTCCGTGTTGGTGAAACACGTGTTGTAGAAACTCCGCGTTGGAGAAACTCCGTGTCGGAGAAACTCTGTGTCAGAGAAACTCCGTGTCCGAGAAATTCCCTGTCGGAGAAACTCCGTGTTGGAGAAACTCCGCGTTGAAGAAACTCCGTGTTGGATTAACTCCGTGTTCGAGAAACTCCGTGTCGGAGAAGCTCGTGTTGGAAAAACTCCTTGTTGGAGAAATTCCGTGTTGGAGAAACTCCGTTTTGCAGAAACTCCGTGTTGGAGAAACTCCGTGTTGGGGAAACTACGTGTTGGAGAAATTTCGTGTTGGGGAAACTTCGTGTTGGGGAAACTCCGTGTTGGATAAACTCCGTGTTGGAGAAACTCCGTGCTGGAGAAACTCCGTGTTGGGGAAACTCCGTGTTGGAGAAACTCTGTGTTGGAGAAACGCCTTGTTGTAGAAAGTCCTTGTTAGAGAAACTCCGTGTTGGAGAAACTACCTTTAGGAGGAATTTCGTGTTGGAGAAACTCCGTGTTGGAGAAATTCTTTGTTGTGTAAACTCCGTTTTTGAGAAACTCCGTGTTTTGAGAAACTCCGTGTTGGAGAAACTCTGTGTTGGGGAAACTCCGTGTTGGAGAAATTTCGTGTTGGGGAAACTTCGTGTTGGGGAAACTCCGTGTTGGAGAAACTCCGTGCTGGAGAAACTCCGTGTTGGAGAAACTCCGTGTTGGAGAAATGCCTTGTTGGAGAAAGTCCTTGTTGGAGAAACTCCGCGTTGGAGACACTCCGTGTTGAAGAAACTCCGTGTTGGAGAAATTTCGTGTCGTAGAAACTCCGGGTCGGGGAAACTCTGTGTCGGAGAAACTCCGAGTTGGGGAAACTCCGTGTTAGAAAAACTCCTTGTTGGAGAAACGCCTTGTTGGAGAAACTCCGTGTTGTTGAAACTCCGTGTTGGAGAAACTCCGTGTTGCAGAAGCTCCGTGTTGGAGAAATCCGTTTTGGATAAACTCCGTGTTGGATAAACTCTGTGTTGGAGAAACTCCGTGTCGGAGAAACTCCGTGTCGGAGAAACTTCGTGTTGGAGAAACTCCGTGTCGGAGAAACTTCGTGTTGAAGAAACTCCCTGTAGGAGAAACTTCGTGTTGGTGAAACTCCTTTTTGGAGAAAGTCCTTGTTGGAGAAAATTTGTGTTGGAGAAACTCCATGTTGAAGAAAACTCGTGTTGGAGAAACTCTGTGTTGTGGAAACTCCGAATTGAAGAAACTCAGTGTTGTAGAAACTCCGTGTTGGAGAAACTTCGTGTTGGAGAAACTCCGTGTTGGAGAAACTCCATTGTGGAGAAACTCCGTGTTGGAGAAACTCCGTGTTTGAGAAACTCCGTGCTGGAGAAGCTCCGCGTTGCAGAAACGCCTTTTTGAGAAACTCTGTGTTGGAGAAACTCCGTGTTGGTGAAACACGTGTTGTAGAAACTCCGTGTTGGAGAAACTCCGTGTCGGAGAAACTCTGTGTCAGAGAAACTCCGTGTCGGAGAAATTCCCTGTCGGAGAAACTCCGTGTTGGAGAAACTCCGCGTTGAAGAAACTCCGTGTTGGATAAACTTTGTGTTGGAGAAACTCCGTGTCGGAGAAACTCCGTGTTGGAGAAACTCCGTGTTTGGGAAACTACGTGTTGGAGAAATTTCGTGTTGGGGAAACTTCGTGTTGGGGAAACTCCGTGTTGTAGAAACTCCGTGTTGGAGAAACTCCGTGCTGGAGAAAATCCGTGTTGGGGAAACTCCGTGTTGGAGAGACTCCGTGTTGGAGAAACTACCTTTAAGAGGAATTTTGTGTTGGAGAAACTCCGTGTTGGAGAAACTCTTTGTTGTGTAAACTCCGTTTTTGAGAACCTCCGTGTTTTGAGAAACTCCGTGTTGGAGAAACTCTGTGTTGGGGAAACTCCGTGTTGGAGAAATTTCGTGTTGGGGAAACTTCGTGTTGGGGAAACTCCGTGTTGTAGAAACTCCGTGTTGGAGAAACTCCGTGCTGGAGAAAATCCGTGTTGGGGAAACTCCGTGTTGGAAAAACTCCCTGTTGGAGAAACGCCTTGTTGTAGAAATTCCTTGTTGGAGAGACTCCGTGTTGGAGAAACTACCTTTAAGAGGAATTTTGTGTTGGAGAAACTCCGTGTTGGAGAAACTCTTTGTTGTGTAAACTCCGTTTTTGAGAACCTCCGTGTTTTGAGAAACTCCGTGTTGGAGAAACTCTGTGTTGGGGAAACTCCGTGTTGGAGAAATTTCGTGTTGGGGAAACTTCGTGTTGGGGAAACTCCGTGTTGGAGAAACTCCGTGTTGGAGAAACTCCGTGCTGGAGAAACTCCGTGTTGGGGAAACTCCGTGTTGGAGAAACTCCGTGTTGGAGAAATGCCTTGTTGGAGAAAGTCCTTGTTGGAGAAACTCCGCGTTGAAGAAACTCCGTGTTGGATTAACTCCGTGTTCGAGAAACTCCGTGTCGGAGAAGCTCGTGTTGGAAAAACTCCTTGTTGGAGAAATTCCGTGTTGGAGAAACTCCGTTTTGCAGAAACTCCGTGTTGGAGAAACTCCGTGTTGGGGAAACTACGTGTTGGAGAAATTTCGTGTTGGGGAAACTTCGTGTTGGGGAAACTTCGTGTTGGGAAAACTCCGTGTTGGATAAAGTCTGTGTTGGAGAAACTCCGTGCTGGAGAAACTCCGTGTTGGGGAAACTCCGTGTTGGAGAAACTCTGTGTTGGAGAAACGCCTTGTTGTAGAAAGTCCTTGTTAGAGAAACTCCGTGTTGGAGAAACTACCTTTAGGAGGAATTTTGTGTTGGAGAAACTCCGTGTTGGAGAAATTCTTTGTTGTGTAAACTCCGTTTTTGAGAAACTCCGTGTTTTGAGAAACTCCGTGTTGGAGAAACTCTGTGTTGGGGAAACTCCGTGTTGGAGAAATTTCGTGTTGGGGAAACTTCGTGTTGGGGAAACTCCGTGTTGGAGAAACTCCGTGCTGGAGAAACTCCGTGTTGGAGAAACTCCGTGTTGGAGAAATGCCTTGTTGGAGAAAGTCCTTGTTGGAGAAACTCCGCGTTGGAGACACTCCGTGTTGAAGAAACTCCGTGTTGGAGAAATTTCGTGTCGTAGAAACTCCGGGTCGGAGAAACTCTGTGTCGGAGAAACTCCGAGTTGGGGAAACTCCGTGTTAGAAAAACTCCTTGTTGGAGAAACGCCTTGTTGGAGAAACTCCGTGTTGTTGAAACTCCGTGTTGGAGAAACTCCGTGTTGCAGAAGCTCCGTGTTGGAGAAATCCGTTTTGGATAAACTCCGTGTTGGATAAACTCTGTGTTGGAGAAACTCCGTGTCGGAGAAACTCCGTGTCGGAGAAACTTCGTGTTGGAGAAACTCCGTGTCGGAGAAACTTCGTGTTGAAGAAACTCCCTGTAGGAGAAACTTCGTGTTGGTGAAACTCCTTTTTGGAGAAAGTCCTTGTTGGAGAAAATTTGTGTTGGAGAAACTCCATGTTGAAGAAAACTCGTGTTGGAGAAACTCTGTGTTGTGGAAACTCCGAATTGAAGAAACTCAGTGTTGTAGAAACTCCGTGTTGGGGAAACTTCGTGTTGGAGAAACTCCGTGTTGGAGAAACTCCATGCTGGAGAAACTCCGTGTTGGAGAAACTCCGTGTTTGAGAAACTCCGTGCTGGAGAAGCTCCGCGTTGCAGAAACGCCTTTTTGAGAAACTCTGTGTTGGAGAAACTCCGTGTTGGTGAAACACGTGTTGTAGAAACTCCGTGTTGGAGAAACTCCGTGTCGGAGAAACTCTGTGTCAGAGAAACTCCGTGTCGGAGAAATTCCCTGTCGGAGAAACTCCGTGTTGGAGAAACTCCGCGTTGAAGAAACTCCGTGTTGGATAAACTTTGTGTTGGAGAAACTCCGTGTCGGAGAAACTCCGTGTCGGAGAAACTTCGTGTTGGAGAAACTCCCTGTTGGAGAAACTTCGTGTTGGTGAAACTCCTTGTTGGAGAAACTCCTTGTTGGAGAAAATTTGTGTTGGAGAAACTCCATGTTGGAGAAAATTCGTGTTGGAAAAACTCTGTGTTGGGGAAACTCCGAATTGAAGAAACTCAGTGTTGTAGAAACTCCGTGTTGGAGAAACTTCGTGTTGGAGAAACTCCGTGTTGGAGAAACTCCATGCTGGAGAAACTCCGTGTTGGAGAAACTCCGTGTTTGAGAAACTCCGTGCTGGAGAAGCTCCGCGTTGCAGAAACGCCTTTTTGGAGAAACTCTGTGTTGGAGAAACTCTGTGTCAGAGAAACTCCGTGTCGGAGAAATTCCCTGTCGGAGAAACTCCGTGTTGGAGAAACTCCGCGTTGAAGAAACTCCGTGTTGGATTAACTCCGTGTTCGAGAAACTCCGTGTCGGAGACACTCCGTGTTGGAGAAACTCCGTGTGGAGAAGCTCGTGATGGAAAAACTCCTTGTTGGAGAAATTCCGTGTTGGAGAAACTCCGTTTTGCAGAAACTCTGTGTTGGAGAAACTCCGTGTTGGGGAAACTACGTGTTGGAGAAATTTCGTGTTGGATAAACTCCGTGTTGGAGAAACTCCGTGCTGGAGAAACTCCGTGTTGGGGAAACTCCGTGTTGGAGAAACTCCGTGTTGGAGAAACGCCTTGTTGTAGAAAGTCCTTGATAGAGAAACTCCGTGTTGGAGAAACTACCTTTAGGAGAAATTTCGTGTTGGAGAAACTCCGTGTTGGAGAAATTCTTTGTTGTGTAAACTCCGTTTTTGAGAAACTCCGTGTTTTGAGAAACTCCGTGTTGGAGAAACTCTGTGTTGGGGAAACTCCGTGTTGGAGAAATTTCGTGTTGTGGAAACTTCGTGTTGGGGAAACTCCGTGTTGGAGAAACTCCGTGTTGGAGAAACTCCGTGCTGGAGAAACTCCGTGTTGGGGAAACTTCGTGTTGGAGAAACTCCGTGTTGGAGAAATGCCTTGTTGGAGAAAGTCCTTGTTGGAGAAACTCCGCGTTGGAGACACTCCGTGTTGAAGAAACTCCGTGTTGGAGAAATTTTGTGTCGTAGAAACTCCGGGTCGGAGAAACTCCGTGTCGGAGAAACTCCGAGTTGGGGAAACTCCGTGTTAGAAAAACTCCTTGTTGGAGAAACGCCTTGTTGGAGAAACTCCGTGTTGTTGAAACTCCGTGTTGGAGAAACTCCGTGTTGCAGAAGCTCCGTGTTGGAGAAATCCGTTTTGGATAAACTCCGTGTTGGATAAACTCTGTGTTGGAGAAACTCCGTGTCGGAGAAACTCCGTGTCGGAGAAACTTCGTGTTGGAGAAACTCCGTGTCGGAGAAACTTCGTGTTGGAGAAACTCCCTGTTGGAGAAACTTCGTGTTGGTGAAACTCCTTTTTGGAGAAAGTCCTTGTTGGAGAAAATTTGTGTTGGAGAAACTCCATGTTGGAGAAAATTCGTGTTGGAGAAACTCTGTGTTGGGGAAACTCCGAATTGAAGAAACTCAGTGTTGTAGAAACTCCGTGTTGGAGAAACTTCGTGTTGGAGAAACTCCGTGTTGGAGAAACTCCATGCTGGAGAAACTCCGTGTTGGAGAAACTCCGTGTTTGAGAAACTTCGTGCTGGAGAAGCTCCGTGCTGCAGAAACGCCTTATTGGAGAAACTCTGTGTTGGAGAAACTCCGTGTTGGTGAAACACGTGTTGTAGAAACTCCGTGTTGGAGAAACTCCGTGTCGGAGAAACTCTGTGTCGGAGAAACTCCGTGTCGGCGAAATTCCCTGTCGGAGAAACTCCGTGTTGGAGAAACTCCGCGTTGAAGACACTGCGTGTTGGATTATCTCCGTGTTCGAGAAACTCCGTGTCGGAGAAACTCCGTGTTGGAGAAACTCCGTGTCGGAGAAGCTCGTGTTGGAAAAACTCCTTGTTGGAGAAACTCCGTGTTGGAGAAACTCTGTGTTGGCGAAACTCCTTGTTGGGGAAACTCCGTGTTGGAGAAACTCCGTGTTGGAGAAACTCCGTGATGGAGAAATTCCGTGCCGTAGAAACTTCGGGTCGGAGAAACTCCGTGTCGGAGACACTCCGTGTTGGAGAAACTCCGTGTCGGAGAAGCTCGTGTTGGAAAAACTCCTTGTTGGAGAAACTCCGTGTTGGAGAAACTCTGTGTTGGCGAAACTCCTTGTTGGAGAAACTCCGTGTTGGAGAAACTCCGTGTTGGAGAAACTTCGGGTCGGAGAAACTCCGTGTCGGAGACACTCCGTGTTCGAGAAACTCCGTGTCGGAGAAACTCCGTGTTGGAGAAACTCCGTGTCGGAGAAGCTCGTGTTGGAAAAACTCCTTGTTGGAGAAACTCCGTGTTGGAGAAACTCTGTGTTGGCGAAACTCCTTGTTGGAGAAACTCCGTGTTGGAGAAACTCCGTGTTGGAGAAACTCCGTGATGGAGAAATTCCGTGTCGTAGAAACTTCGGGTCGGAGAAACTCCGTGTCGGAGACACTCCGTGTTGGAGAAACTCCGTGTTGGAGAAACTTCATGTTGGTGAAACTCCTTGTTGGAGAAACGCCTTGTTGGAGAAACTCCGTTTTGCAGAAACTCCGTGTTGGAGAAACTCCGTGTTTGGGAAACTACGTGTTGGAGAAATTTTGTGTTGGGGAAACTTCGTGTTGGAGAAACTCCGTGTTGGAGAAACTCCGTGCTGGAGAAACTCCGTGTTGGAGAAACGCCTTGTTGTAGAAAGTCCTTGTTGGAGAGACTCCGTGTTGGAGAAACTACCTTTAGGAGGAATTTTGTGTTGGAGAAACTCTTTCTTGTGTAAACTCCGTTTTTGAGATACTCCGTGTTTTGAGAAACTCCGTGTTGGAGAAACTCTGTGTTGGGGAAACTCCGTGTTGGAGAAATTTCGTGTTGGGGAAACTTCGTGTTGGGGAAATTCCGTGTTGGAGAAACTCCGTGCTGGAGAAACTCCGTGTTGGGGAAACTCCGTGTTGGAGAAACTCCGTGTTGGAGAAATGCCTTGTTGGAGAAAGTCCTTGTTGGAGAAACTCCGCGTTGGAGACACTCCGTGTTGGAGAAACTCCGTGTTGGAGAAATTTCGTGTCGTAGAAACTTCGGGTCGGAGAAACTTCGTGTTGGGGAAATTCCGTGTTGGAGAAACTCCGTGCTGGAGAAACTCCGTGTTGGGGAAACTCCGTGTTGGAGAAACTCCGTGTTGGAGAAATGCCTTGTTGGAGAAAGTCCTTGTTGGAGAAACTCCGTGTTGGAGAAACTCCGTGTTTGAGAAACTCCGTGCTGGAGAAGCTCCGCGTTGCAGAAATGCCTTATTGGAGAAACTCTGTGTTGGAGAAACTCCGTGTTGGTGAAACACGTGTTGTAGAAACTCCGTGTTGGAGAAACTCCGTGTCGGAGAAACTCTGTGTCGGAGAAACTCCGTGTCGGCGAAATTCCCTGTCGGAGAAACTCCGTGTTGGAGAAACTCCGCGTTGAAGAAACTGCGTGTTGGATTAACTCCGTGTTCGAGAAACTCCGTGTCGGAGAAACTCCGTGTTGGAGAAACTCCGTGTCGGAGAAGCTCGTGTTGGAAAAACTCCTTGTTGGAGAAACTCCTTGTTGGAGAAACTCCGTTTTGGAGAAACTCCGTGTTGGAGAAACTCCGCGATGGAGAAATTCCGTTTCGTAGAAACTTCGGGTCGGAGAAACTCCGTGTCGGAGACACTCCGTGTTGGAGAAACTCCGTGTCGGAGAAGCTCGTGTTGGAGAAAATTCGTGTTGGAGAAACTCCGTGTTGGAGAAACTTCATGTTGGTGAAACTCCTTGTTGGAGAAACGCCTTGTTGGAGAAACTCCGTTTTGCAGAAACTCCGTGTTGGAGAAACTCCGTGTTTGGGAAACTACGTGTTGGAGAAATTTCGTGTTGGGGAAACTTCGTGTTGGGGAAACTCCGTGTTGGAGAAACTCCGTGTTGGAGAAACTCCGTGCTGGAGAAAATCCGTGTTGGGGAAACTCCGTGTTGGAGAAACTCCCGGTTGGAGAAACGCCTTGTTGTAGAAAGTCCTTGTTGGAGAGACTCCGTGTTGGAGAAACTACCTTTAAGAGGAATTTTGTGTTGGAGAAACTCCGTGTTGGAGAAACTCTTTGTTGTGTAAACTCCGTTTTTGAGAACCTCCGTGTTTTGAGAAACTCCGTGTTGGAGAAACTCTGTGTTGGGGAAACTCCGTGTTGGAGAAATTTCGTGTTGGGGAAACTTCGTGTTGGGGAAACTCCGTGTTGGAGAAACTCCGTGTTGGAGAAACTCCGTGCTGGAGAAACTCCGTGTTGGGGAAACTCCGTGTTGGAGAAACTCCGTGTTGGAGAAATGCCTTGTTGGAGAAAGTCCTTGTTGGAGAAACTCCGCGTTGGAGACACTCCGTGTTGGAGAAACTCCGTGTTGGAGAAATTTCGTGTCGTAGAAACTTCGGGTCGGAGAAACTCCGTGTCGGAGAAACTCCGAGTTGGGGAAACTCCGTGTTAGAGAAACTCCTTGTTGGAGAAACGCCTTGTTGGAGAAACTCCGTGTTGTTGAAACTCCGTGTTGGAGAAACTCCGTGTTGCAGAAACTCCGTGTTGGAGAAATCTGTTTTGGATAAACTCCGTGTTGGATAAACTCTGTGTTGGAGAAACTCCGTGTCGGAGAAACTCCGTGTCGGAGAAACTCCGTGTCGGAGACACTTCGTGTTGGAGAAACTCCGTGTCGGAGAAACTTCGTGTTGGAGAAACTCCCTGTTGGAGAAACTTCGTGTTGGTGAAACTCCTTGTTGGAGAAAGTCCTTGTTGGAGGAAATTTGTGTTGGAGAAACTCCATGTTGGAGAAAATTGGTGTTGGAGAAACTTTGTGTTGGGGAAACTCCGAATTTAAGAAACTCAGTGTTGTAGAAACTCCGTGTTGGAAAAACTTCGTGTTGGAGAAACTTCGTTTTGGAGAAACTCCATGCTGGAGAAACTCCGTGTTGGAGAAACTCCGTGTTGGAGAAATGCCTTGTTGGAGAAAGTCCTTGTTGGAGAAACTCCGCGTTGGAGACACTCCGTGTTGAAGAAACTCCGTGTTGGAGAAATTTCGTGTCGTAGAAACTCCGGGTCGGAGAAACTCCGTGTCGGAGAAACTCCGAGTTGGGGAAACTCCGTGTTAGAAAAACTCCTTGTTGGAGAAACGCCTTGTTGGAGAAACTCCGTGTTGTTGAAACTCCGTGTTGGAGAAACTCCGTGTTGCAGAAGCTCCGTGTTGTAGAAATCCGTTTTGGATAAACTCCGTGTTGGATAAACTCTGTGTTGGAGAAACTCCGTGTCGGAGAAACTCCGTGTCGGAGAAACTTCGTGTTGGAGAAACTCCGTGTCGGAGAAACTTCGTGTTGGAGAAACTCCCTGTTGTTGAAACTCCGTGTTGGAGAAACTCCGTGTTGCAGAAACTCCGTGTTGGAGAAATCTGTTTTGGATAAACTCCGTGTTGGATAAACTCTGTGTTAGAGAAACTCCGTGTCGGAGAAACTCCGTGTCGGAGAAACTCCGTATCGGAGAAACTTCGTGTTGGAGAAACTCCGTGTCGGAGAAACTTCGTGTTGAAGAAACTCCCTGTTGGAGAAACTTCGTGTTGGTGAAACTCCTTTTTGGAGAAAGTCCTTGTTGGAGAAATTTGTGTTGGAGAAACTCCATGTTGAAGAAAACTCGTGTTGGAGAAACTCTGTGTTGTGGAAACTCCGAATTGAAGAAACTCAGTGTTGTAGAAACTCCGTGTTGGAGAAACTTCGTTTTGGAGAAACTCCGTGTTGGAGAAACTCCATGCTGGAGAAACTCCGTGTTGGAGAAACTCCGTGTTTGAGAAACTCCGTGCTGGAGAAGCTCCGCGTTGCAGAAACGCCTTATTGGAGAAACTCTGTGTTGGAGAAACTCCGTGTTGGTGAAACACGTGTTGTAGAAACTCCGTGTTGGAGAAACTCCGTGTCGGAGAAACTCTGTGTCGGAGAAATTCCGTGTCGGCGAAATTCCCTGTCGGAGAAACTCCGTGTTGGAGAAACTCCGCGTTGAAGAAACTGCGTGTTGGATTATCTCCGTGTTCGAGAAACTCCGTGTCGGAGAAACTCCGTGTTGGAGAAACTCCGTGTCGGAGAAGCTCGTGTTGGAAAAACTCCTTGTTGGAGAAACTCCGTGTTGGAGAAACTCTGTGTTGGCGAAACTCCTTGTTGGAGAAACTCCGCGTTGGAGACACTCCGTGTTGGAGAAACTCCGTGTTGGAGAAATTTCGTGTCGTATAAACTTCGGGTCGGAGAAACTCCGTGTCGGAGAAACTCCGAGTTGGGGAAACTCCTTGTTAGAGAAACTCCTTGTTGGAGGAACGCCTTGTTGGAGAAACTCCGTGTTGTTGAAACTCCGTGTTGGAGAAACTCCGTGTTGCAGAAACTCCGTGTTGGAGAAATCTGTTTTGGATAAACTCCGTGTTGGATAAACTCTGTGTTAGAGAAACTCCGTGTCGGAGAAACTCCGTGTCGGAGAAACTCCGTGTCGGAGAAACTTCGTGTTGGAGGAACTCCGTGTCGGAGAAACTTCGTGTTGAAGAAACTCCCTGTTGGAGAAACTTCGTGTTGGTGAAACTCCTTGTTGGAGAAAGTCCTTGTTGGAGAAAATTTGTGTTGGAGAAACTCCATGTTGGAGAAAATTCGTGTTGGAGAAACTCTGTGTTGGGGAAACTCCGAATTTAAGAAACTCAGTGTTGTAGAAACTCCGTGTTGGAAAAACTTCGTGTTGGAGAAACTTCGTGTTGGAGAAACTCCATGCTGGAGAAACTCCGTGTTGGAGAAACTCCGTGTTGGTGAAACACGTGTTGTAGAAACTCCGTGTTGGAGAAACTCCGTGTCGGAGAAACTCTGTGTCAGAGAAACTCCGTGTCGGAGAAATTCCCTGTCGGAGAAACTCCGTGTTTGAGAAACTCCGCGTTGAAGAAACTCCGTGTTGGATTAACTCCGTGTTCGAGAAACTCCGTGTCGGAGACACTCCGTGTTGGAGAAACTCCGTGGCGGAGAAGCTCGTGATGGAAAACTCCTTGTTGGAGAAATTCCGTGTTGGAGAAACTCCGTTTTGCAGAAACTCCGTGTTGGAGAAACTCCGTGTTGGAGAAACTACGTGTTGGAGAAATTTCGTGTTGGGGAAACTTCGTGTTGGGGAAACTCCGTGTTGGATAAACTCCGTGTTGGAGAAACTCCGTGCTGGAGAAACTCCGTGTTGGGGAAACTCCGTGTTGGAGAAACTCCGTGTTGGAGAAACGCCTTATTGTAGAAAGTCCTTGTTAGAGAAACTCCGTGTTGGAGAAACTACCTTTAGGAGGAATTTCGTGTTGGAGAAACTCCGTGTTGGAGAAATTCTTTGTTGTGTAAACTCCGTTTTTGAGAAACTCCGTGTTTTGAGAAACTCCGTGTTGGAGAAACTCTGTGTTGGGGAAACTCCGTGTTGGAGAAATTTCGTGTTGTGGAAACTTCTTGTTGGGGAAACTCCGTGTTGGGGAAACTCCGTGTTGGAGAAACTCCGTGTTGGAGAAATGCCTTGTTGGAGAAAGTCCTTGTTGGAGAAACTCCGCGTTGGAGATACTCCGTGTTGAAGAAACTCCGTGTTGGAGAAATTTCGTGTCGTAGAAACTCCGGGTCGGAGAAACTCCGTGTCGGAGAAACTCCGAGTTGGGGAAACTCCGTGTTAGAAAAACTCCTTGTTGGAGAAACGCCTTGTTGGAGAAACTCCGTGTTGTTGAAACTCCGTGTTGGAGAAACTCCGTGTTGCAGAAGCTCCGTGTTGTAGAAATCCGTTTTGGATAAACTCCGTGTTGGATAAACTCTGTGTTGGAGAAACTCCGTGTCGGAGAAACTCCGTGTCGGAGAAACTTCGTGTTGGAGAAACTCCGTGTCGGAGAAACTTCGTGTTGGAGAAACTCCCTGTTGTTGAAACTCCGTGTTGGAGAAACTCCGTGTTGCAGAAACTCCGTGTTGGAGAAATCTGTTTTGGATAAACTCCGTGTTGGATAAACTCTGTGTTAGAGAAACTCCGTGTCGGAGAAACTCCGTGTCGGAGAAACTCCGTATCGGAGAAACTTCGTGTTGGAGAAACTCCGTGTCGGAGAAACTTCGTGTTGAAGAAACTCCCTGTTGGAGAAACTTCGTGTTGGTGAAACTCCTTTTTGGAGAAAGTCCTTGTTGGAGAAATTTGTGTTGGAGAAACTCCATGTTGAAGAAAACTCGTGTTGGAGAAACTCTGTGTTGTGGAAACTCCGAATTGAAGAAACTCAGTGTTGTAGAAACTCCGTGTTGGAGAAACTTCGTGTTGGAGAAACTCCGTGTTGGAGAAACTCCATGCTGGAGAAACTCCGTGTTGGAGAAACTCCGTGTTTGAGAAACTCCGTGCTGGAGAAGCTCCGCGTTGCAGAAACGCCTTATTGGAGAAACTCTGTGTTGGAGAAACTCCGTGTTGGTGAAACACGTGTTGTAGAAACTCCGTGTTGGAGAAACTCCGTGTCGGAGAAACTCTGTGTCGGAGAAATTCCGTGTCGGCGAAATTCCCTGTCGGAGAAACTCCGTGTTGGAGAAACTCCGCGTTGAAGAAACTGCGTGTTGGATTATCTCCGTGTTCGAGAAACTCCGTGTCGGAGAAACTCCGTGTTGGAGAAACTCCGTGTCGGAGAAGCTCGTGTTGGAAAAACTCCTTGTTGGAGAAACTCCGTGTTGGAGAAACTCTGTGTTGGCGAAACTCCTTGTTGGAGAAACTCCGCGTTGGAGACACTCCGTGTTGGAGAAACTCCGTGTTGGAGAAATTTCGTGTCGTATAAACTTCGGGTCGGAGAAACTCCGTGTCGGAGAAACTCCGAGTTGGGGAAACTCCTTGTTAGAGAAACTCCTTGTTGGAGGAACGCCTTGTTGGAGAAACTCCGTGTTGTTGAAACTCCGTGTTGGAGAAACTCCGTGTTGCAGAAACTCCGTGTTGGAGAAATCTGTTTTGGATAAACTCCGTGTTGGATAAACTCTGTGTTAGAGAAACTCCGTGTCGGAGAAACTCCGTGTCGGAGAAACTCCGTGTCGGAGAAACTTCGTGTTGGAGGAACTCCGTGTCGGAGAAACTTCGTGTTGAAGAAACTCCCTGTTGGAGAAACTTCGTGTTGGTGAAACTCCTTGTTGGAGAAAGTCCTTGTTGGAGAAAATTTGTGTTGGAGAAACTCCATGTTGGAGAAAATTCGTGTTGGAGAAACTCTGTGTTGGGGAAACTCCGAATTTAAGAAACTCAGTGTTGTAGAAACTCCGTGTTGGAAAAACTTCGTGTTGGAGAAACTTCGTGTTGGAGAAACTCCATGCTGGAGAAACTCCGTGTTGGAGAAACTCCGTGTTGGTGAAACACGTGTTGTAGAAACTCCGTGTTGGAGAAACTCCGTGTCGGAGAAACTCTGTGTCAGAGAAACTCCGTGTCGGAGAAATTCCCTGTCGGAGAAACTCCGTGTTTGAGAAACTCCGCGTTGAAGAAACTCCGTGTTGGATTAACTCCGTGTTCGAGAAACTCCGTGTCGGAGACACTCCGTGTTGGAGAAACTCCGTGGCGGAGAAGCTCGTGATGGAAAACTCCTTGTTGGAGAAATTCCGTGTTGGAGAAACTCCGTTTTGCAGAAACTCCGTGTTGGAGAAACTCCGTGTTGGAGAAACTACGTGTTGGAGAAATTTCGTGTTGGGGAAACTTCGTGTTGGGGAAACTCCGTGTTGGATAAACTCCGTGTTGGAGAAACTCCGTGCTGGAGAAACTCCGTGTTGGGGAAACTCCGTGTTGGAGAAACTCCGTGTTGGAGAAACGCCTTATTGTAGAAAGTCCTTGTTAGAGAAACTCCGTGTTGGAGAAACTACCTTTAGGAGGAATTTCGTGTTGGAGAAACTCCGTGTTGGAGAAATTCTTTGTTGTGTAAACTCCGTTTTTGAGAAACTCCGTGTTTTGAGAAACTCCGTGTTGGAGAAACTCTGTGTTGGGGAAACTCCGTGTTGGAGAAATTTCGTGTTGTGGAAACTTCTTGTTGGGGAAACTCCGTGTTGGGGAAACTCCGTGTTGGAGAAACTCCGTGTTGGAGAAATGCCTTGTTGGAGAAAGTCCTTGTTGGAGAAACTCCGCGTTGGAGATACTCCGTGTTGAAGAAACTCCGTGTTGGAGAAATTTCGTGTCGTAGAAACTCCGGGTCGGAGAAACTCCGTGTCGGAGAAACTCCGAGTTGGGGAAACTGCGTGTTAGAAAAACTCCTTGTTGGAGAAACGCCTTGTTGGAGAAACTCCGTGTTGTTGAAACTCCGTGTTGGAGAAACTCCGTGTTGCAGAAGCTCCGTGTTGGAGAAATCCGTTTTGGATAAACTCCGTGTTGGATAAACTCTGTGTTGGAGAAACTCCGTGTCGGAGAAACTCCGTGTCGGAGAAACTTCGTGTTGGAGAAACTCCGTGTCGGAGAAACTTCGTGTTGGAGAAACTCCCTGTTGGAGAAACTTCGTGTTGGTGAAACTCCTTTTTGGAGAAAGTCCTTGTTGGAGAAAATTTGTGTTGGAGAAACTCCATGTTGGAGAAAATTCGTGTTGGAGAAACTCTGTGTTGGGGAAACTCCGAATTGAAGAAACTCAGTGTTGTAGAAACTCCGTGTTGGAGAAACTTCGTGTTGGAGAAACTCCGTGTTGGAGAAACTCCATGCTGGAGAAACTCCGTGTTGGAGAAACTCCGTGTTTGAGAAACTCCGTGCTGGAGAAGCTCCGCGCTGCAGAAACGCCTTATTGGAGAAACTCTGTGTTGGAGAAACTCCGTGTTGGTGAAACACGTGTTGTAGAAACTCCGTGTTGGAGAAACTCCGTGTCGGAGAAACTCTGTGTCGGAGAAACTCCGTGTCGGCGAAATTCCCTGTCAGAGAAACTCCGTGTTGGAGAAACTCCGCGTTGAAGACACTGCGTGTTGGATTATCTCCGTGTTCGAGAAACTCCGTGTCGGAGAAACTCCGTGTTGGAGAAACTCCGTGTCGGAGAAGCTCGTGTTGGAAAAACTCCTTGTTGGAGAAACTCCGTGTTGGAGAAACTCTGTGTTGGCGAAACTCCTTGTTGGAGAAACTCCGTGTTGGAGAAACTCCGTGATGGAGAAATTCCGTGTCGTAGAAACTTCGGGTCGGAGAAACTCCGTGTCGGAGACACTCCGTGTTGGAGAAACTCCGTGTCGGAGAAGCTCGTGTTGGAGAAAATTCGTGTTGGAGAAACTCCGTGTTGGAGAAACTTCATGTTGGTGAAACTCCTTGTTGGAGAAACGCCTTGTTGGAGAAACTCCGTTTTGCAGAAACTCCGTGTTGGAGAAACTCCGTGTTTGGGAAACTACGTGTTGGAGAAATTTCGTGTTGGGGAAACTTCGTGTTGGGGAAACTCCGTGTTGGAGAAACTCCGTGTTGGAGAAACTCCGTGTTGGAGAAACTCCGTGCTGGAGAAACTCCGTGTTGGAGAAACGCCTTGTTGTAGAAAGTCCTTGTTGGAGAGACTCCGTGTTGGAGAAACTACCTTTAGGAAGAATTTTGTGTTGGAGAAACTCTTTGTTGTGTAAACTCCGTTTTTGAGAAACTCCGTGTTTTGAGAAACTCCGTGTTGGAGAAACTCTGTGTTGGGGAAACTCCGTGTTGGAGAAATTTCGTGTTGGGGAACTTCGTGTTGGGGAAACTCCGTGTTGGAGAAACTCCGTGCTGGAGAAACTCCGTGTTGGGGAAACTCCGTGTTGGAGAAACTCCGTGTTGGAAAAATGCCTTGTTGGAGAAAGTCCTTGTTGGAGAAACTCCGCGTTGGAGACACTCCGTGTTGCAGAAACTCCGTGTTGGAGAAATTTCGTGTCGTAGAAACTTCGGGTCGGAGAAACTCCGTGTCGGAGAAACTCCATGCTGGAGAAACTCCGTGTTGGAGAAACTCCGTGTTTGAGAAACTCCGTGCTGGAGAAGCTCCGCGTTGCAGAAACGCCTTATTGGAGAAACTCTGTGTTGGAGAAACTCCGTGTTGGTGAAACACGTGTTGTAGAAACTCCGTGTTGGAGAAACTCCGTGTCGGAGAAACTCTGTGTCGGAGAAACTCCGTGTCGGCGAAATTCCCTGTCGGAGAAACTCCGTGTTGGAGAAACTCCGCGTTGAAGAAACTGCGTGTTGGATTAACTCCGTGTTCGAGAAACTCCGTGTCGGAGAAACTCCGTGTTGGAGAAACTCCGTGTCGGAGAAGCTCGTGTTGGAAAAACTCCTTGTTGGAGAAACTCCGTGTTGGAGAAACTCTGTGTTGGCGAAACTCCTTGTTGGAGAAACTCCGTTTTGGAGAAACTCCGTGTTGGAGAAACTCCGCGATGGAGAAATTCCGTGTCGTAGAAACTTCGGCTCGGAGAAACTCCGTGTCGGAGACACTCCGTGTTGGAGAAACTCCGTGTCGGAGAAGCTCGTGTTGGAGAAAATTCGTGTTGGAGAAACTCCGTGTTGGAGAAACTTCATGTTGGTGAAACTCCTTGTTGGAGAAACGCCTTGTTGGAGAAACTCCGTTTTGCAGAAACTCCGTGTTGGAGAAACTCCGTGTTTGGGAAACTACGTGTTGGAGAAATTTCGTGTTGGCGAAACTTCGTGTTGGGGAAACTCCGTGTTGGAGAAACTCCGTGTTGGAGAAACTCCGTGCTGGAGAAACTCCGTGTTGGGGAAACTCCGTGTTGGAGAAACTCCCTGTTGGAGAAACGCCTTGTTGTAGAAAGTCCTTGTTGGAGAGACTCCGTGTTGGAGAAACTACCTTTAAGAGGAATTTTGTGTTGGAGAAACTCCGTGTTGGAGAAACTCTTTGTTGTGTAAACTCCGTTTTTGAGAACCTCCGTGTTTTGAGAAACTCCGTGTTGGAGAAACTCTGTGTTGGGGAAACTCCGTGTTGGAGAAATTTCGTGTTGGGGAAACTTCGTGTTGGGGAAACTCCGTGTTGGAGAAACTCCGTGTTGGAGAAACTCCGTGCTGGAGAAACTCCGTGTTGGGGAAACTCCGTGTTGGAGAAACTCCGTGTTGGAGAAATGCCTTGTTGGAGAAAGTCCTTATTGGAGAAACTCCGCGTTGGAGACACTCCGTGTTGGAGAAACTCCGTGTTGGAGAAATTTCGTGTCGTAGAAACTTCGGGTCAGAGAAACTCCGTGTCGGAGAAACTCCGAGTTGGGGAAACTCCGTGTTAGAGAAACTCCTTGTTGGAGAAACGCCTTGTTGGAGAAACTCCGTGTTGTTGAAACTCCGTGTTGGAAAAACTCCGTGTTGCAGAAACTCCGTGTTGGAGAAATCTGTTTTGGATAAACTCCGTGTTGGATAAACTCTGTGTTGGAGAAACTCCGTGTCGGAGAAACTCCGTGTCGGAGAAACTCCGTGTCGGAGAAACTTCGTGTTGGAGAAACTCCGTGTCGGAGAAACTTCGTGTTGGAGAAACTCCATGTTGGAGAAAATTCGTGTTGGAGAAACTCTGTGTTGGGGAAACTCCGAATTTAAGAAACTCAGTGTTGTAGAAACTCCGTGTTGGAAAAACTTCGTGTTGGAGAAACTTCGTGTTGGAGAAACTCCATGCTGGAGAAACTCCGTGTTGGAGAAACTCCGTGTTGGAGAAATGCCTTGTTGGAGAAAGTCCTTGTTGGAGAAAGTCCTTGTTGGAGAAACTCCGCGTTGGAGACACTCCGTGTTGAAGAAACTCCGTGTTGGAGAAATTTCGTGTCGTAGAAACTCCGGGTCGGAGAAACTCCGTGTCGGAGAAACTCCGAGTTGGGGAAACTCCGTGTTAGAAAAACTCCTTGTTGGAGAAACGCCTTGTTGGAGAAACTCCGTGTTGTTGAAACTCCGTGTTGGAGAAACTCCGTGTTGCAGAAGCTCCGTGTTGGAGAAATCCGTTTTGGGTAAACTTCGTGTTGGATAAACTCTGTGTTGGAGAAACTCCGTGTCGGAGAAACTCCGTGTCGGAGAAACTTCGTGTTGGAGAAACTCCGTGTCGGAGAAACTTCGTGTTGGAGATACTCCCTGTTGGAGAAACTTCGTGTTGGTGAAACTCCTTTTTGGAGAAAGTCCTTGTTGGAGAAAATTTGTGTTGGAGAAACTCCATGTTGGAGAAAACTCGTGTTGGAAAAACTCTGTGTTGGGGAAACTCCGAATTGAAGAAACTCAGTGTTGTAGAAACTCCGTGTGGGAGAAACTTCGTGTTGGAGAAACTCCGTGTTGGAGAAACTCCATGCTGGAGAAACTCCGTGTTGGAGAAACTCCGTGTTTGAGAAACTCCGTGCTGGAGAAGCTCCGCGTTGCAGAAACGCCTTATTGGAGAAACTCTGTGTTGGAGAAACTCCGTGTTGGTGAAACACGTGTTGTAGAAACTCCGTGTTGGAGAAACTCCGTGTCGGAGAAACTGTGTCGGAGAAATTCCGTGTCGGCGAAATTCCCTGTCGGAGAAACTCCGTGTTTGAGAAACTCCGCGTTGAACAAACTGCGTGTTGGATTATCTCCGTGTTCGAGAAACTCCGTGTCGGAGAAACTCCGTGTTGGAGAAACTCCGTGTCGGAGAAGCTCGTGTTGGAAAAACTCCTTGTTGGAGAAACTCCGTGTTGGAGAAACTCTGTGTTGGCGAAACTCCTTGTTGGAGAAACTCCGTGTTGGAGAAACTCCGTGATGGAGAAATTCCGTGTCGTAGAAACTTCGGGTCGGAGAAACTCCGTGTCGGAGACACTCAGTGTTGGAGAAGCTCCGTGTCGGAGAAGCTCGTGTTGGAGAAAATTCGTGTTGGAGAAACTCCGTGTTGGAGAAACTTCATGTTGGTGAAACTCCTTGTTGGAGAAACGCCTTGTTGGAGAAACTCCGTTTTGCAGAAACTCCGTGTTGCAGAAACTCCGTGTTTGGGAAACTACGTGTTGGAGAAATTTCGTGTTGGGGAACTTCGTGTTGGGGAAACTCCGTGTTGGAGAAACTCCGTGTTGGAGAAACTCCGTGTTGGAGAAACTCCGTGCTGGAGAAACTCCGTGTTGGAGAAACGCCTTGTTGTAGAAAGTCCTTGTTGGAGAGATTCCGTGTTGGAGAAACTACCTTTAGGAGGAATTTTGTGTTGGAGAAACTCCGTGTTGGAGAAACTCTTTGTTGTGTAAACTCCGTTTTTGAGAAACTCCGTGTTTTGAGAAACTCCGTGTTCGAGAAACTCTGTGTTGGGGAAACTCCGTGTTGGAGAAATTTCGTGTTG
Organism: Amblyomma americanum; assembly: GCF_052857255.1. Taxonomy (NCBI): domain Eukaryota; kingdom Metazoa; phylum Arthropoda; class Arachnida; order Ixodida; family Ixodidae; genus Amblyomma; species Amblyomma americanum. The sequence goes on along the minus strand of NW_027526682.1, from coordinate 46,259 downwards.
GGGAAACTTCGTGTTGAAGAAACTTCGTGTGGGAGAAACTCTGTGTTGGAGAAACTCCGTGTTGAAGAAACTCAGTGTCGGAGAAACTCTGTGTCGGAGAAACTCCGTGTCGGCGAAATTCCCTGTCGGAGAAACTCCGTGTTGGAGAAACTCCGCGTTGAAGAAACTGCGTGTTGGATTAACTCCGTGTTCGAGAAACTCCGTGTCGGAGAAACTCCGTGTTGGAGAAACTCCGTGTCGGAGAAGCTCGTGTTGGAAAAACTCCTTGTTGGAGAAACTCCGTGTTGGAGAAACTCTGTGTTGGCGAAACTCCTTGTTGGAGAAACTCCGTTTTGGAGAAACTCCGTGTTGGAGAAACTCCGCGATGGAGAAATTCCGTGTCGTAGAAACTTCGGCTCGGAGAAACTCCGTGTCGGAGACACTCCGTGTTGGAGAAACTCCGTGTCGGAGAAGCTCGTGTTGGAGAAAATTCGTGTTGGAGAAACTCCGTGTTGGAGAAACTTCATGTTGGTGAAACTCCTTGTTGGAGAAACGCCTTGTTGGAGAAACTCCGTTTTGCAGAAACTCCGTGTTGGAGAAACTCCGTGTTTGGGAAACTACGTGTTGGAGAAATTTCGTGTTGGCGAAACTTCGTGTTGGGGAAACTCCGTGTTGGAGAAACTCCGTGTTGGAGAAACTCCGTGCTGGAGAAACTCCGTGTTGGGGAAACTCCGTGTTGGAGAAACTCCCTGTTGGAGAAACGCCTTGTTGTAGAAAGTCCTTGTTGGAGAGACTCCGTGTTGGAGAAACTACCTTTAAGAGGAATTTTGTGTTGGAGAAACTCCGTGTTGGAGAAACTCTTTGTTGTGTAAACTCCGTTTTTGAGAACCTCCGTGTTTTGAGAAACTCCGTGTTGGAGAAACTCTGTGTTGGGGAAACTCCGTGTTGGAGAAATTTCGTGTTGGGGAAACTTCGTGTTGGGGAAACTCCGTGTTGGAGAAACTCCGTGTTGGAGAAACTCCGTGCTGGAGAAACTCCGTGTTGGGGAAACTCCGTGTTGGAGAAACTCCGTGTTGGAGAAATGCCTTGTTGGAGAAAGTCCTTATTGAAGAAACTCCGCGTTGGAGACACTCCGTGTTGGAGAAACTCCGTGTTGGAGAAATTTCGTGTCGTAGAAACTTCGGGTCGGAGAAACTCCGTGTCGGAGAAACTCCGAGTTGGGGAAACTCCGTGTTAGAGAAACTCCTTGTTGGAGAAACGCCTTGTTGGAGAAACTCCGTGTTGTTGAAACTCCGTGCTGGAGAAACTCCGTGTTGCAGAAACTCCGTGTTGGAGAAATCTGTTTTGGATAAACTCCGTGTTGGATAAACTCTGTGTTGGAGAAACTCCGTGTCGGAGAAACTCCGTGTCGGAGAAACTCCGTGTCGGAGAAACTTCGTGTTGGAGAAACTCCGTGTCGGAGAAACTTCGTGTTGGAGAAACTCCATGTTGGAGAAAATTCGTGTTGGAGAAACTCTGTGTTGGGGAAACTCCGAATTTAAGAAACTCAGTGTTGTAGAAACTCCGTGTTGGAAAAACTTCGTGTTGGAGAAACTTCGTGTTGGAGAAACTCCATGCTGGAGAAACTCCGTGTTGGAGAAACTCCGTGTTGGAGAAATGCCTTGTTGGAGAAAGTCCTTGTTGGAGAAAGTCCTTGTTGGAGAAACTCCGCGTTGGAGACACTCCGTGTTGAAGAAACTCCGTGTTGGTGAAATTTCGTGTCGTAGAAACTCCGGGTCGGAGAAACTCCGTGTCGGAGAAACTCCGAGTTGGGGAAACTCCGTGTTAGAAAAACTCCTTGTTGGAGAAACGCCTTGTTGGAGAAACTCCGTGTTGTTGAAACTCCGTGTTGGAGAAACTCCGTGTTGCAGAAGCTCCGTGTTGGAGAAATCCGTTTTGGATAAACTTCGTGTTGGATAAACTCTGTGTTGGAGAAACTCCGTGTCGGAGAAACTCCGTGTCGGAGAAACTTCGTGTTGGAGAAACTCCGTGTCGGAGAAACTTCGTGTTGGAGAAACTCCCTGTTGGAGAAACTTCGTGTTGGTGAAACTCCTTTTTGGAGAAAGTCCTTGTTGGAGAAAATTTGTGTTGGAGAAACTCCATGTTGGAGAAAACTCGTGTTGGAGAAACTCTGTGTTGGGGAAACTCCGAATTGAAGAAACTCAGTGTTGTAGAAACTCCGTGTGGGAGAAACTTCGTGTTGGAGAAACTCCGTGTTGGAGAAACTCCATGCTGGAGAAACTCCGTGTTGGAGAAACTCCGTGTTTGAGAAACTCCGTGCTGGAGAAGCTCCGCGTTGCAGAAACGCCTTATTGGAGAAACTCTGTGTTGGAGAAACTCCGTGTTGGTGAAACACGTGTTGTAGAAACTCCGTGTTGGAGAAACTCCGTGTCGGAGAAACTGTGTCGGAGAAATTCCGTGTCGGCGAAATTCCCTGTCGGGGAAACTCCGTGTTGGAGAAACTCCGCGTTGAACAAACTGCGTGTTGGATTATCTCCGTGTTCGAGAAACTCCGTGTCGGAGAAACTCCGTGTTGGAGAAACTCCGTGTCGGAGAAGCTCGTGTTGGAAAAACTCCTTGTTGGAGAAACTCCGTGTTGGAGAAACTCTGTGTTGGCGAAACTCCTTGTTGGAGAAACTCCGTGTTGGAGAAACTCCGTGTTGGAGAAACTCCGTGATGGAGAAATTCCGTGTCGTAGAAACTTCGGGTCGGAGAAACTCCGTGTCGGAGACACTCAGTGTTGGAGAAGCTCCGTGTCGGAGAAGCTCGTGTTGGAGAAAATTCGTGTTGGAGAAACTCCGTGTTGGAGAAACTTCATGTTGGTGAAACTCCTTGTTGGAGAAACGCCTTGTTGGAGAAACTCCGTTTTGCAGAAACTCCGTGTTGCAGAAACTCCGTGTTTGGGAAACTACGTGTTGGAGAAATTTCCTGTTGGGGGACTTCGTGTTGGGGAAACTCCGTGTTGGAGAAACTCCGTGTTGGAGAAACTCCGTGTTGGAGAAACTCCGTGCTGGAGAAACTCCGTGTTGGAGAAACGCCTTGTTGTAGAAAGTCCTTGTTGGAGAGACTCCGTGTTGGAGAAACTACCTTTAGGAGGAATTTTTTGTTGGAGAAACTCCGTGTTGGAGAAACTCTTTGTTGTGTAAACTCCGTTTTTGAGAAACTCCGTGTTTTGAGAAACTCCGTGTTCGAGAAACTCTGTGTTGGGGAAACTCCGTGTTGGAGAAATTTCGTGTTGGGGAAACTTCGTGTTGGGGAAACTCCGTGTTGGAGAAACTCCGTGTTGGAGAAACTCCGTGCTGGAGAAACTCCGTGTTGGGGAAACTCCGTGTTGGAGAAACTCCGTGTTGGAGAAATGCCTTGTTGGAGAAAGTCCTTGTTGGAGAAACTCCGCGTTGGAGACACTCCGTGTTGGAGAAACTCCGTGTTGGAGAAATTTCGTGTCGTATAAACTTCGGGTCGGAGAAACTCCGTGTCGGAGAAACTCCGAGTTGGGGAAACTCCGTGTTAGAGAAACTCCTTGTTGGAGAAACGCCTTGTTGGAGAAACTCCGTGTTGTTGAAACTCCGTGTTGGAGAAACTCCGTGTTGCAGAAACTCCGTGTTGGAGAAATCTGTTTTGGATAAACTCCGTGTTGGATAAACTCTGTGTAAGAGAAACTCCGTGTCGGAGAAACTCCGTGTCGGAGAAACTCCGTGTCGGAGAAACTTCGTGTTGGAGAAACTCCGTGTCGGAGAAACTTCGTGTTGAAGAAACTCCCTGTTGGAGAAACTTCGTGTTGGAGAAACTCCATGTTGGAGAAAATTCGTGTTGGAGAAACTCTGTGTTGGGGAAACTCCGAATTTAAGAAACTCAGTGTTGTAGAAACTCCGTGTTGGAAAAACTTCGTGTTGGAGAAACTTCGTGTTGGAGAAACTCCATGCTGGAGAAACTCCGTGTTGGAGAAACTCCGTGTTGGAGAAACTCCGTGTTTGAGAAAGTCCGTGCTGGAGAAGCTCCGCGTTGCAGAAAAGCCTTATTGGAGAAACTCTGTGTTGGAGAAACTCCGTGTTGGTGAAACACGTGTTGTATAAACTCCGTGTTGGAGAAACTCCGTGTCGGAGAAACTCTGTGTCGGAGAAACTCCGTGTCGGAGAAATTCCCTGTCGGAGAAACTCCGTGTTGGAGAAACACCGCGTTGAAGAAACTTTGTGTTCGAGTAACTCCGTGTTCGAGAAACTCCGTGTTGGAGAAACTCCGTGATGGAGAAATTCCGTGTCGTAGAAACTTCGGGTCGGAGAAACTCCGTGTCGGAGACACTCCGTGTTGGAGAAACTCCGTGTTGGAGAAATTTCGTGTCGTAGAAACTTCGGGTCGGAGAAACTCCGTGTCGGAGAAACTCCGAGTTGGGGAAACTCCGTGTTAGAGAAACTCCTTGTTGGAGAAACGCCTTGTTGGAGAAACTCCGTGTTGTTGAAACTCCGTGTTGGAGAAACTCCGTGTTGCAGAAACTCCGTGTTGGAGAAATCTGTTTTGGATAAACTCCGTGTTGGATAAACTCTGTGTTGGAGAAACTCCGTGTCGGAGAAACTCCGTGTCGGAGAAACTCCGTGTCGGAGAAACTTCGTGTTGGAGAAACTCCGTGTCGGAGAAACTTCGTGTTGGAGAAACTCCCTGTTGGAGAAACTTCGTGTTGGTGAAACTCCTTGTTGGAGAAAGTCCTTGTTGGAGGAAATTTGTGTTGGAGAAACTCCATGTTGGAGAAAATTCGTGTTGGAGAAACTCTGTGTTGGGGAAACTCCGAATTTAAGAAACTCAGTGTTGTAGAAACTCCGTGTTGGAAAAACTTCGTGTTTGAGAAACTTCGTGTTGGAGAAACTCCATGCTGGAGAAACTCCGTGTTGGAGAAACTCCGTGTTGGAGAAATGCCTTGTTGGAGAAAGTCCTTGTTGGAGAAACTCCGCGTTGGAGAAACTCCGTGTTGCAGAAGCTCCGTGTTGGAGAAATCCGTTTTGGATAAACTCCGTGTCGGATATACTCTGTGTTGGAGAAACTCCGTGTCGGAGAAACTCCGTGTCGGAGAAACTTTGTGTTGGAGAAACTCCGTGACGGAGAAACTTCGTGTTGGAGAAACTCCCTGTTGGAGAAACTTCGTGTTGGTGAAACTCCTTTTTGGAGAAAGTCCTTGTTGGAGAAAATTTGTGTTGGAGAAACTCCATGTTGGAGAAAACTCGTGTTGGAGAAACTCTGTGTTGGGGAAACTCCGAATTGAAGAAACTCAGTGTTGTAGAAACTCCGTGTTGGAGAAACTTCGTGTTGGAGAAACTCCGTGTTGGAGAAACTCCGTGTTGGAGAAGCTCCGCGTTGCAGAAACGCCTTATTGGAGAAACTCTGTGTTGGAGAAACTCCGTGTTGGTGAAACACGTGTTGTAGAAACTCCGTGTTGGAGAAAATCCGTGCCGGAGAAACTCTGTGTCGGAGAAATTCCGTGTCGGCGAAATTCCCTGTCGGAGAAACTCCGTGTTGGAGAAACTCCGCGTTGAAGAAACTGCGTGTTGGATTATCTCCGTGTTCGAGAAACTCCGTGTCGGAGAAACTCCGTGTTGGAGAAACTCCGTGTCGGAGAAGCTTGTGTTGGAAAAACTCCTTGTTGGAGAAACTCCGTGTTGGAGAAACTCTGTGTTGGCGAAACTCCTTGTTGGAGAAACTCCGTGTTGGAGAAACTCCGTGTTGGAGAAACTCCGTGATGGAGAAATTCCGTGTCGTAGAAACTTCGGGTCGGAGAAACTCCGTGTCGGAGACACTCCGTGTTGGAGAAGCTCCGTGTCGGAGAAGCTCGTGTTGGAGAAAATTCGTGTTGGAGAAACTCCGTGTTGGAGAAACTTCATGTTGGTGAAACTCCTTGTTGGAGAAACGCCTTGTTGGAGAAACTCCGTTTTGCAGAAACTCCGTGTCGGAGAAACTCCGTGTTTGGGAAACTACGTGTTGGAGAAATTTCGTGTTGGGGAAACTTCGTGTTGGGGAAACTCCGTGTTGGAGAAACTCCGTGTTGGAGAAACTCCGAGTTGGAGAAACTCCGTGCTGGAGAAACTCCGTGTTAGAGAAACGCCTTGTTGTAGAAAGTCCTTGTTGGAGAGACTCCGTGTTGGAGAAACTACCTTTAGGAGGAATTTTGTGTTGGAGAAACTCCGTGTTGGAGAAACTCTTTGTTGTGTAAACTCCGTTTTTGAGAAACTCCGTGTTCGAGAAACTCTGTGTTGGGGAAACTCCGTGTTGGAGAAATTTCGTGTTGGGAAACTTCGTGTTGGGGAAACTCCGTGTTGGAGAAACTCCGTGTTGGAGAAACTCCGTGCTGGAGAAACTCCGTGTTGGGGAAACTCCGGGTTGGAGAAACTCCGTGTTGGAGAAATGCCTTGTTGGAGAAAGTTCTTGTTGGAGAAACTCCGCGTTGGAGACACTCCGTGTTGGAGAAACTCCGTGTTGGAGAAATTTCGTGTCGTATAAACTTCGGGTCGGAGAAACTCCGTGTCGGAGAAACTCCGAGTTGGGGAAACTCCGTGTTAGAGAAACTGCTTGTTGGAGAAACGCCTTGTTGGAGAAACTCCGTGTTGTTGAAACTCCGTGTTGGAGAAACTCCGTGTTGCAGAAACTCCGTGTTGGAGAAATCTGTTTTGGATAAACTCCGTGTTGGATAAACTCTGTGTTGGAGAAACTCCGTGTCGGAGAAACTCCGTGTCGGAGAAACTCCGTGTCGGAGAAACTCCGTGTCGGAGAAACTTCGTGTTGGAGAAACTCCGTGTCGGAGAAACTTCGTGTTGGAGAAACTCCCTGTTGGAGAAACTTCGTGTTGGTGAAACTCCTTGTTGGAGAAAGTCCTTGTTGGAGAAAATTTGTGTTGGAGAAACTCCATGTTGGAGAAAATTCGTGTTGGAGAAACTCTGTGTTGGGGAAACTCCGAATTTAAGAAACTCAGTGTTGTAGAAACTCCGTGTTGGAAAAACTTCGTGTTGGAGAAACTTCGTGTTGGAGAAACTCCATGCTGGAGAAACTCCGTGTTGGAGAAACTCCGTGTTGGAGAAACTCCGTGTCGGAGAAACTCTGTGTCGGAGAAACTTCGGGTCGGAGAAACTCCGTGTCGGAGACACTCCGTGTTGGAGAAACTCCGTGTCGGAGAAGCTCGTGTTGGAGAAACTCCCTGTTTGAGAAACTTCGTTTTGTTGAAACTACGTGTTGTTGAAACTCCTTGTTGGAAAAACTCCTTGTTGGAGAAACTCCGTGTTGGAGAAACTCTGTGTTGGAGAAAATTCGTGTTGGAGAAACTCCGTGTTCGAGAAACTCTGTGTCGGAGAAACTCCGTGTCGGAGAAATTCCCTGTCGGAGAAACTCCGTGTTGGAGAAACACCGCGTTGAAGAAACTTTGTGTTCGAGTAACTCCGTGTTCGAGAAACTCCGTGTTGGAGAAACTCCGTGATGGAGAAATTCCGTGTCGTAGAAACTTCGGGTCGGAGAAACTCCGTGTCGGAGACACTCCGTGTTGGAGAAACTCCGTGTCGGAGAAGCTCGTGTTGGAGAAACTCCCTGTTTGAGAAACTTCGTTTTGTTGAAACTACGTGTTGTTGAAACTCCTTGTTGGAAAAACTCCTTGTTGGAGAAACTCCGTGTTGGAGAAACTCTGTGTTGGAGAAAATTCGTGTTGGAGAAACTCCGTGTTCGAGAAACTTCATGTTGGTGAAACTCCTTGTTGGAGAAACTCCGTGTTGGAGAAACTCCGTTTTGCAGAAACTCCGTGTTGGAGAAACTCCGTGTTTGGGAAACTACGTGTTGGAGAAATTTCGTGTTGGGGAAACTTCGTGTTGGGGAAACTCCGTGTTGGAGAAACTCCGTGTTGGAGAAACTCCGTGCTGGAGAAACTCCGTGATGGGGAAACTCCGTGTTGGAGAAACTCCGTGTTGGAGAAACGCCTTGTTGTAGAAAGTCCTTGTTGGAGAAACTCCGTGTTGGAGAAACTACCTTTAGGAGGAATTTCGTGTTGGAAATTCTCCGTGTTGGAGAAACTCTTTGTTGTGTAAACTCCGTTTTTGAGAAACTCCGTGTTTTGAGAAACTCCGTGTTGGAGAAACTCTGTGTTGGGGAAACTCCGTGTTGGAGAAATTTCGTGTTGTGAAATTTCGTGTTGTGGAAACTCCGTTTTGGAGAAACTCCGTGTTGGAGAAACTCCGTGCTGGAGAAACTCCGTGTTGGGAAACTCCGTGTAGGAGAAACTCCGTGTTGGAGAAATGCCTTGTTGGAGAAAGTCCTTGTTGGAGAAACTCCACGTTGGAGAAAATCCGTGTTGGAGAAACTCCGTGTTGGAGAAATTTCGTGTCGTAGAAACTCCGGGTCGGAGAAACTCCGTGTCGGAGAAACTCCGAGTTGGGGAAACTCCGTGTTAGAGAAACTCCTTGTTGGAGAAACGCCTTGTTGGAGAAACTCCGTGTTGTAGAAACTCCGTGTTGGAGAAACTCCGTGTTGCAGAAACTCCGTGTTGGAGAAATCCGTTTTGGATAAACTCCATGTTGGATAAACTCTGTGTTGGAGAAACTCCGTGTCGGAGAAACTCCGTGTCGGAGAAACTTCGTGTTGGAGAAACTCCGTGTCGGAGAAACTCCGTGTTGGAGAAACTCCGTGTTTGAGAAACTCCGTGCTGGAGAAGCTCCGCGTTGCAGAAACGCCTTATTGGAGAAACTCTGTGTTGGAGAAACTCCGTGTTGGTGAAACTCCGAATTGAAGAAACTCCGTGTTGGAGAAACTCCGTGTCGGAGAAACTCTGTGTCAGAGAAACTCCGTGTCGGAGAAACTCCATGCTGGAGAAACTCCGTGTTGGAGAAACTCCGCGTTGAAGAAACTCCGTGTTGGATTAACTCCGTGTTCGAGAAACTCCGTGTCGGAGACACTCCGTGTTGGAGAAACTCCGTGTCGGAGAAGCTCGTGTTGGAAAAACTCCTTGTTGGAGAAACTCCGTTTTGCAGAAACTCCGTGTTGGAGAAACTCCGTGTTGGGGAAACTACGTGTTGGAGAAATTTCGTGTTGGGGAAACTTCGTGTTGGGGAAACTCCGTGTTGGAGAAACTCCGTGTTGGAGAAACTCCGTGCTGGAGAAACTCCGTGTTGGGGAAACTCCGTGTTGGAGAAACTCCGTGTTGGAGAAACGCCTTGTTGTAGAAAGTCTTTGTTTGAGAAACACCGTGTTGGAGAAACTACCTTTAGGAGGAATTTCGTGTTGGAGAAACTCCGTGTTGGAGAAATTCTTTGTTGTGTAAACTCCGTTTTTGAGAAACTCCGTGTTTTGAGAAACTCCGTGTTGGAGAAACTTTGTGTTGGGGAAACTCCGTGTTGGAGAAATTTCGTGTTGGGGAAACTTCGTGTTGGGGAAACTCCGTGTTGGAGAAACTCCGTATTGGAGAAATGCCTTGTTGGAGAAAGTCCTTGTTGGAGAAACTCCGTGTTGGAAAAACTTCGTGTTTGAGAAACTTCGTGTTGGAGAAACTCCATGCTGGAGAAACTCCGTGTTGGAGAAACTCAGTGTTGGAGAAATGCCTTGTTGGAGAAAGTCCTTGTTGGAGAAACTCCGCGTTGGAGAAACTCCGTGTTGCAGAAGCTCCGTGTTGGAGAAATCCGTTTTGGATAAACTCCGTGTCGGATATACTCTGTGTTGGAGAAACTCCGTGTCGGAGAAACTCCGTGTCGGAGAAACTTTGTGTTGGAGAAACTCCGTGACGGAGAAACTTCGTGTTGGAGAAACTCCCTGTTGGAGAAACTTCGTGTTGGTGAAACTCCTTTTTGGAGAAAGTCCTTGTTGGAGAAAATTTGTGTTGGAGAAACTCCATGTTGGAGAAAACTCGTGTTGGAGAAACTCTGTGTTGGGGAAACTCCGAATTGAAGAAACTCAGTGTTGTAGAAACTCCGTGTTGGAGAAACTTCGTGTTGGAGAAACTCCGTGTTGGAGAAACTCCGTGTTGGAGAAGCTCCGCGTTGCAGAAACGCCTTATTGGAGAAACTCTGTGTTGGAGAAACTCCGTGTTGGTGAAACACGTGTTGTAGAAACTCCGTGTTGGAGAAAATCCGTGCCGGAGAAACTCTGTGTCGGAGAAATTCCGTGTCGGCGAAATTCCCTGTCGGAGAAACTCCGTGTTGGAGAAACTCCGCGTTGAAGAAACTGCGTGTTGGATTATCTCCGTGTTCGAGAAACTCCGTGTCGGAGAAACTCCGTGTTGGAGAAACTCCGTGTCGGAGAAGCTTGTGTTGGAAAAACTCCTTGTTGGAGAAACTCCGTGTTGGAGAAACTCTGTGTTGGCGAAACTCCTTGTTGGAGAAACTCCGTGTTGGAGAAACTCCGTGTTGGAGAAACTCCGTGATGGAGAAATTCCGTGTCGTAGAAACTTCGGGTCGGAGAAACTCCGGGTCGGAGACACTCCGTGTTGGAGAAGCTCCGTGTCGGAGAAGCTCGTGTTGGAGAAAATTCGTGTTGGAGAAACTCCGTGTTGGAGAAACTTCATGTTGGTGAAACTCCTTGTTGGAGAAACGCCTTGTTGGAGAAACTCCGTTTTGCAGAAACTCCGTGTCGGAGAAACTCCGTGTTTGGGAAACTACGTGTTGGAGAAATTTCGTGTTGGGGAAACTTCGTGTTGGGGAAACTCCGTGTTGGAGAAACTCCGTGTTGGAGAAACTCCGAGTTGGAGAAACTCCGTGCTGGAGAAACTCCGTGTTAGAGAAACGCCTTGTTGTAGAAAGTCCTTGTTGGAGAGACTCCGTGTTGGAGAAACTACCTTTAGGAGGAATTTTGTGTTGGAGAAACTCCGTGTTGGAGAAACTCTTTGTTGTGTAAACTCCGTTTTTGAGAAACTCCGTGTTCGAGAAACTCTGTGTTGGGGAAACTCCGTGTTGGAGAAATTTCGTGTTGGGAAACTTCGTGTTGGGGAAACTCCGTGTTGGAGAAACTCCGTGTTGGAGAAACTCCGTGCTGGAGAAACTCCGTGTTGGGGAAACTCCGGGTTGGAGAAACTCCGTGTTGGAGAAATGCCTTGTTGGAGAAAGTTCTTGTTGGAGAAACTCCGCGTTGGAGACACTCCGTGTTGGAGAAACTCCGTGTTGGAGAAATTTCGTGTCGTATAAACTTCGGGTCGGAGAAACTCCGTGTCGGAGAAACTCCGAGTTGGGGAAACTCCGTGTTAGAGAAACTGCTTGTTGGAGAAACGCCTTGTTGGAGAAACTCCGTGTTGTTGAAACTCCGTGTTGGAGAAACTCCGTGTTGCAGAAACTCCGTGTTGGAGAAATCTGTTTTGGATAAACTCCGTGTTGGATAAACTCTGTGTTGGAGAAACTCCGTGTCGGAGAAACTCCGTGTCGGAGAAACTCCGTGTCGGAGAAACTCCGTGTCGGAGAAACTTCGTGTTGGAGAAACTCCGTGTCGGAGAAACTTCGTGTTGGAGAAACTCCCTGTTGGAGAAACTTCGTGTTGGTGAAACTCCTTGTTGGAGAAAGTCCTTGTTGGAGAAAATTTGTGTTGGAGAAACTCCATGTTGGAGAAAATTCGTGTTGGAGAAACTCTGTGTTGGGGAAACTCCGAATTTAAGAAACTCAGTGTTGTAGAAACTCCGTGTTGGAAAAACTTCGTGTTGGAGAAACTTCGTGTTGGAGAAACTCCATGCTGGAGAAACTCCGTGTTGGAGAAACTCCGTGTTGGAGAAACTCCGTGTCGGAGAAACTCTGTGTCGGAGAAACTTCGGGTCGGAGAAACTCCGTGTCGGAGACACTCCGTGTTGGAGAAACTCCGTGTCGGAGAAGCTCGTGTTGGAGAAACTCCCTGTTTGAGAAACTTCGTTTTGTTGAAACTACGTGTTGTTGAAACTCCTTGTTGGAAAAACTCCTTGTTGGAGAAACTCCGTGTTGGAGAAACTCTGTGTTGGAGAAAATTCGTGTTGGAGAAACTCCGTGTTCGAGAAACTCTGTGTCGGAGAAACTCCGTGTCGGAGAAATTCCCTGTCGGAGAAACTCCGTGTTGGAGAAACACCGCGTTGAAGAAACTTTGTGTTCGAGTAACTCCGTGTTCGAGAAACTCCGTGTTGGAGAAACTCCGTGATGGAGAAATTCCGTGTCGTAGAAACTTCGGGTCGGAGAAACTCCGTGTCGGAGACACTCCGTGTTGGAGAAACTCCGTGTCGGAGAAGCTCGTGTTGGAGAAACTCCCTGTTTGAGAAACTTCGTTTTGTTGAAACTACGTGTTGTTGAAACTCCTTGTTGGAAAAACTCCTTGTTGGAGAAACTCCGTGTTGGAGAAACTCTGTGTTGGAGAAAATTCGTGTTGGAGAAACTCCGTGTTCGAGAAACTTCATGTTGGTGAAACTCCTTGTTGGAGAAACTCCGTGTTGGAGAAACTCCGTTTTGCAGAAACTCCGTGTTGGAGAAACTCCGTGTTTGGGAAACTACGTGTTGGAGAAATTTCGTGTTGGGGAAACTTCGTGTTGGGGAAACTCCGTGTTGGAGAAACTCCGTGTTGGAGAAACTCCGTGCTGGAGAAACTCCGTGATGGGGAAACTCCGTGTTGGAGAAACTCCGTGTTGGAGAAACGCCTTGTTGTAGAAAGTCCTTGTTGGAGAAACTCCGTGTTGGAGAAACTACCTTTAGGAGGAATTTCGTGTTGGAAATTCTCCGTGTTGGAGAAACTCTTTGTTGTGTAAACTCCGTTTTTGAGAAACTCCGTGTTTTGAGAAACTCCGTGTTGGAGAAACTCTGTGTTGGGGAAACTCCGTGTTGGAGAAATTTCGTGTTGTGAAATTTCGTGTTGTGGAAACTCCGTTTTGGAGAAACTCCGTGTTGGAGAAACTCCGTGCTGGAGAAACTCCGTGTTGGGAAACTCCGTGTAGGAGAAACTCCGTGTTGGAGAAATGCCTTGTTGGAGAAAGTCCTTGTTGGAGAAACTCCACGTTGGAGAAAATCCGTGTTGGAGAAACTCCGTGTTGGAGAAATTTCGTGTCGTAGAAACTCCGGGTCGGAGAAACTCCGTGTCGGAGAAACTCCGAGTTGGGGAAACTCCGTGTTAGAGAAACTCCTTGTTGGAGAAACGCCTTGTTGGAGAAACTCCGTGTTGTAGAAACTCCGTGTTGGAGAAACTCCGTGTTGCAGAAACTCCGTGTTGGAGAAATCCGTTTTGGATAAACTCCATGTTGGATAAACTCTGTGTTGGAGAAACTCCGTGTCGGAGAAACTCCGTGTCGGAGAAACTTCGTGTTGGAGAAACTCCGTGTCGGAGAAACTCCGTGTTGGAGAAACTCCGTGTTTGAGAAACTCCGTGCTGGAGAAGCTCCGCGTTGCAGAAACGCCTTATTGGAGAAACTCTGTGTTGGAGAAACTCCGTGTTGGTGAAACTCCGAATTGAAGAAACTCCGTGTTGGAGAAACTCCGTGTCGGAGAAACTCTGTGTCAGAGAAACTCCGTGTCGGAGAAACTCCATGCTGGAGAAACTCCGTGTTGGAGAAACTCCGCGTTGAAGAAACTCCGTGTTGGATTAACTCCGTGTTCGAGAAACTCCGTGTCGGAGACACTCCGTGTTGGAGAAACTCCGTGTCGGAGAAGCTCGTGTTGGAAAAACTCCTTGTTGGAGAAACTCCGTTTTGCAGAAACTCCGTGTTGGAGAAACTCCGTGTTGGGGAAACTACGTGTTGGAGAAATTTCGTGTTGGGGAAACTTCGTGTTGGGGAAACTCCGTGTTGGAGAAACTCCGTGTTGGAGAAACTCCGTGCTGGAGAAACTCCGTGTTGGGGAAACTCCGTGTTGGAGAAACTCCGTGTTGGAGAAACGCCTTGTTGTAGAAAGTCTTTGTTTGAGAAACACCGTGTTGGAGAAACTACCTTTAGGAGGAATTTCGTGTTGGAGAAACTCCGTGTTGGAGAAATTCTTTGTTGTGTAAACTCCGTTTTTGAGAAACTCCGTGTTTTGAGAAACTCCGTGTTGGAGAAACTTTGTGTTGGGGAAACTCCGTGTTGGAGAAATTTCGTGTTGGGGAAACTTCGTGTTGGGGAAACTCCGTGTTGGAGAAACTCCGTATTGGAGAAATGCCTTGTTGGAGAAAGTCCTTGTTGGAGAAACTCCGCGTTGGAGACACTCCGTGTTGGAGAAACTCCGTGTTGGAGAAAGTTCGTGTCGTAGAAACTCCGGGTCGGAGAAACTCCGTGTCGGAGAAACTCCGAGTTGGGGAAACTCCGTGTTAGAGAAACTCCTTGTTGGAGAAACGCCTTGTTGGAGAAACTCCGTGTTGTTGAAACTCCGTGTTGGAGAAACTTCGTGTTGCAGAAGCTCCGTGTTGGAGAAATCCGTTTTGGATAAACTCCGTGTCGGAGAAACTCCGTGTCGGAGAAACTCCGTGTCGGAGAAACTTCGTGTTGGAGAAACTCCGTGTCGGAGAAACTTCGTGTTGGAGAAACTCCCTGTTGGAGAAACTTCGTGTTGGTGAAACTCCTTGTTGGAGAAAGTCCTTGTTGGAGAAAATTTGTGTTGGAGAAACTCCATGTTGGAGAAAATTTGTGTTGGAGAAACTCTGTGTAGGGGAAACTCCGAATTGAAGAAACTCAGTGTTGTAGAAACTCCGTGTTGGAGAAACTTCGTGTTCGAGAAACTCCGTGTTGGAGAAACTCCATGCTGGAGAAACTCCGTGTTGGAGAAACTCCGTGTTTGAGAAACTCCGTGCTGGAGAAGCTCCGCGTTGCAGAAACGCCTTATTGGAGAAACTCTGTGTTGGAGAAACTCCGTGTTGGTGAAACACGTGTTGTAGAAACCCCGTGTTGGAGAAACTCCGCGTTGAAGAAACTGCGTGTTGGATTAACTCCGTGTTCGAGAAAGTCCGTGTCGGAGAAACTCCGTGTTGGAGAAACACCGCGTTGAAGAAACTTTGTGTTCGAGTAACTCCGTGTTCGAGAAACTCCGTGTTGGAGAAACTCCGTGATGGAGAAATTCCGTGTCGTAGAAACTTCGGGTCGGAGAAACTCCGTGTCGGAGACACTCCGTGTTGGAGAAACTCCGTGTTGGAGAAATTTCGTGTCGTAGAAACTTCGGGTCGGAGAAACTCCGTGTCGGAGAAACTCCGAGTTGGGGAAATTCCGTGTTAGAGAAAGTCCTTGTTGGAGAAACGCCTTGTTGGAAAAACTCCGTGTTGTTGAAACTCCGTGTTGGAGAAACTCCGTGTTGGAGAAACTCCGTGTTGCAGAAACTCCGTGTTGGAGAAATCTGTTTTGGATAAACTCCGTGTTGGATAAACTCTGTGTTGGAGAAACTAAGTGTCGGAGAAACTCCGTGTCGGACAAACTCCGTGTCGGTGAAACTTCGTGTTGGAGAAACTCCGTGTCGGAGAAACTTCGTGTTGGAGAAACTCCCTGTTGGAGAAACTTCGTGTTGGTGAAACTCCTTGTTGGAGAAAGTCCTTGTTGGAGGAAATTTGTGTTGGAGAAACTCCATGTTGGAGAAAATTCGTGTTGGAGAAACTCTGTGTTGGGGAAACTCCGAATTTAAGAAACTCAGTGTTGTAGAAACTCCGTGTTGGAAAAACTTCGTGTTGGAGAAACTTCGTGTTGGAGAAACTCCATGCTGGAGAAACTCCGTGTTTGAGAAACTCCGTGTTGGAGAAATGCCTTGTTGGAGAAAGTCCTTGTTGGAGAAACTCCGCGTTGGAGAAACTCCGTGTTGCAGAAGCTCCGTGTTGGAGAAATCCGTTTTGGATAAACTCCGTGTTGGATATACTCTGTGTTGGAGAAACTCCGTGTCGGAGAAACTCCGTGTCGGAGAAACTTCGTGTTGGAGAAACTCCGTGACGGAGAAACTTCGTGTTGGAGAAACTCCCTGTTGGAGAAACTTCGTGTTGGTGAAACTCCTTTTTGGAGAAAGTCCTTGTTGGAGAAAATTTGTGTTGGAGAAACTCCATGTTGGAGAAAACTCGTGTTGGAGAAACTCTGTGTTGGGGAAACTCCGAATTGAAGAAACTCAGTGTTGTAGAATCTCCGTGTTGGAG
The DNA here is from genome assembly GCF_052857255.1 of Amblyomma americanum. Classification (NCBI taxonomy): domain Eukaryota; kingdom Metazoa; phylum Arthropoda; class Arachnida; order Ixodida; family Ixodidae; genus Amblyomma; species Amblyomma americanum. The sequence goes on along the minus strand of NW_027526682.1, from coordinate 30,227 downwards.
AAACTTCGTGTTGGAGAAACTCCGTGTTGGAGAAACTCCACGCAGGAGAAACTCCGTGTTGGAGAAGCTCCGCGTTGCAGAAACGCCATATTGGAGAAACTCTGTGTTGGAGAAACTCCGTGTTGGTGAAACACGTGTTGTAGAAACTCCGTGTTGGAGAAAATCCGTGCCGGAGAAACTCTGTGTCGGAGAAATTCCGTGTCGGCGAAATTCCCTGTCGGAGAAACTCCGTGTTGGAGAAACTCCGCGTTGAAGAAACTCCGTGTTGGATTATCTCAGTGTTCGAGAAACTCCGTGTCGGAGAAACTCCGTGTTGGAGAAACTCCGTGTCGGAGAAGCTCGTGTTCGAAAAACTCCTTGTTGGAGAAACTCCGTGTTGGAGAAACTCTGTGTTGGCGAAACTCCTTGTTGGAGAAACTCCGTGTTGGAGAAACTCCGTGTTGGAGAAACTCCGTGATGGAGAAATTCCGTGTCGTAGAAACTTCGGGTCGGAGAAACTCCGTGTCGGAGACACTCCGTGTTGGAGAAGCTCCGTGTCGGAGAAGCTCGTGTTGGAGAAAATTCGTGTTGGAGAAACTCCGTGTTGGAGAAACTTCATGTTGGTGAAACTCCTTGTTGGAGAAACGCCTTGTTGGAGAAACTCCGTTTTGCAGAAACTCCGTGTCGGAGAAACTCCGTGTTTGGGAAACTACGTGTTGGAGAAATTTCGTGTTGGGGAAACTTCGTGTTGGGGAAACTCCGTGTTGGAGAAACTCCGTGTTGGAGAAACTCCGAGTTGGAGAAACTCCGTGCTGGAGAAACTCCGTGTTAGAGAAACGCCTTGTTGTAGAAAGTCCTTGTTGGAGAGACTCCGTGTTGGAGAAACTACCTTTAGGAGGAATTTTGTGTTGGAGAAACTCCGTGTTGGAGAAACTCTTTGTTGTGTAAACTCCGTTTTTGAGAAACTCCGTGTTTTGAGAAACTCCGTGTTCGAGAAACTCTGTGTTGGGGAAACTCCGTGTTGGAGAAATTTCGTGTTGGGGAAACTTCGTGTTGGGGAAACTCCGTGTTGGAGAAACTCCGTGTTGGAGAAACTCCGTGCTGGAGAAACTCCGTGTTGGGGAAACTCCGGGTTGGAGAAACTCCGTGTTGGAGAAATGCCTTGTTGGAGAAAGTTCTTGTTGGAGAAACTCCGCGTTGGAGACACTCCGTGTTGGAGAAACTCCGTGTTGGAGAAATTTCGTGTCGTATAAACTTCGGGTCGGAGAAACTCCGTGTCGGAGAAACTCCGAGTTGGGGAAACTCCGTGTTAGAGAAACTCCTTGTTGGAGAAACGCCTTGTTGGAGAAACTCCGTGTTGTTGAAACTCCGTGTTGGAGAAACTCCGTGTTGCAGAAACTCCGTGTTGGAGAAATCTGTTTTGGATAAACTCCGTGTTGGATAAACTCTGTGTTGGAGAAACTCCGTGTCGGAGAAACTCCGTGTCGGAGAAACTCCGTGTCGGAGAAACTTCGTGTTGGAGAAACTCCGTGTCGGAGAAACTTCGTGTTGGAGAAACTCCCTGTTGGAGAAACTTCGTGTTGGTGAAACTCCTTGTTGGAGAAAGTCCTTGTTGGAGAAAATTTGTGTTGGAGAAACTCCATGTTGGAGAAAATTCGTGTTGGAGAAACTCTGTGTTGGGGAAACTCCGAATTTAAGAAACTCAGTGTTGTAGAAATTCCGTGTTGGAAAAACTTCGTGTTGGAGAAACTTCGTGTTGGAGACACTCCATGCTGGAGAAACTCCGTGTTGGAGAAACTCCGTGTTGGAGAAACTCCGTGTTTGAGAAAGTCCGTGCTGGAGAAGCTCCGCGTTGCAGAAAAGCCTTATTGGAGAAACTCTGTGTTGGAGAAACTCCGTGTTGGTGAAACACGTGTTGTATAAACTCCGTGTTGGAGAAACTCCGTGTCGGAGAAACTCTGTGTCGGAGAAACTCCGTGTCGGAGAAATTCCCTGTCGGAGAAACTCCGTGTTGGAGAAACACCGCGTTGAAGAAACTTTGTGTTCGAGTAACTCCGTGTTCGAGAAACTCCGTGTTGGAGAAACTCCGTGATGGAGAAATTCCGTGTCGTAGAAACTTCGGGTCGGAGAAACTCCGTGTCGGAGACACTCCGTGTTGGAGAAACTCCGTGTCGGAGAAGCTCGTGTTGGAGAAACTCCCTGTTTGAGAAACTTCGTTTTGTTGAAACTACGTGTTGTTGAAACTCCTTGTTGGAAAAACTCCTTGTTGGAGAAACTCCGTGTTGGAGAAACTCTGTGTTGGAGAAAATTCGTGTTGGAGAAACTCCGTGTTCGAGAAACTTCATGTTGGTGAAACTCCTTGTTGGAGAAACTCCGTGTTGGAGAAACTCCGTTTTGCAGAAACTCCGTGTTGGAGAAACTCCGTGTTTGGGAAACTACGTGTTGGAGAAATTTCGTGTTGGGGAAACTTCGTGTTGGGGAAACTCCGTGTTGGAGAAACTCCGTGTTGGAGAAACTCCGTGCTGGAGAAACTCCGTGATGGGGAAACTCCGTGTTGGAGAAACTCCGTGTTGGAGAAACGCCTTGTTGTAGAAAGTCCTTGTTGGAGAAACTCCGTGTTGGAGAAACTACCTTTAGGAGGAATTTCGTGTTGGAAATTCTCCGTGTTGGAGAAACTCTTTGTTGTGTAAACTCCGTTTTTGAGAAACTCCGTGTTTTGAGAAACTCCGTGTTGGAGAAACTCTGTGTTGGGGAAACTCCGTGTTGGAGAAATTTCGTGTTGTGAAATTTCGTGTTGGGGAAACTCCGTTTTGGAGAAACTCCGTGTTGGAGAAACTCCGTGCTGGAGAAACTCCGTGTTGGGAAACTCCGTGTAGGAGAAACTCCGTGTTGGAGAAATGCCTTGTTGGAGAAAGTCCTTGTTGGAGAAACTCCACGTTGGAGAAAATCCGTGTTGGAGAAACTCCGTGTTGGAGAAATTTCGTGTCGTAGAAACTCCGGGTCGGAGAAACTCCGTGTCGGAGAAACTCCGAGTTGGGGAAACTCCGTGTTAGAGAAACTCCTTGTTGGAGAAACGCCTTGTTGGAGAAACTCCGTGTTGTAGAAACTCCGTGTTGGAGAAACTCCGTGTTGCAGAAACTCCGTGTTGGAGAAATCCGTTTTGGATAAACTCCATGTTGGATAAACTCTGTGTTGGAGAAACTCCGTGTCGGAGAAACTCCGTGTCGGAGAAACTTCGTGTTGGAGAAACTCCGTGTCGGAGAAACTCCGTGTTGGAGAAACTCCGTGTTTGAGAAACTCCGTGCTGGAGAAGCTCCGCGTTGCAGAAACGCCTTATTGGAGAAACTCTGTGTTGGAGAAACTCCGTGTTGGTGAAACTCCGAATTGAAGAAACTCCGTGTTGGAGAAACTCCGTGTCGGAGAAACTCTGTGTCAGAGAAACTCCGTGTCGGAGAAACTCCATGCTGGAGAAACTCCGTGTTGGAGAAACTCCGCGTTGAAGAAACTCCGTGTTGGATTAACTCCGTGTTCGAGAAACTCCGTGTCGGAGACACTCCGTGTTGGAGAAACTCCGTGTCGGAGAAGCTCGTGTTGGAAAAACTCCTTGTTGGAGAAACTCCGTTTTGCAGAAACTCCGTGTTGGAGAAACTCCGTGTTGGGGAAACTACGTGTTGGAGAAATTTCGTGTTGGGGAAACTTCGTGTTGGGGAAACTCCGTGTTGGAGAAACTCCGTGTTGGAGAAACTCCGTGCTGGAGAAACTCCGTGTTGGGGAAACTCCGTGTTGGAGAAACTCCGTGTTGGAGAAACGCCTTGTTGTAGAAAGTCTTTGTTTGAGAAACACCGTGTTGGAGAAACTACCTTTAGGAGGAATTTCGTGTTGGAGAAACTCCGTGTTGGAGAAATTCTTTGTTGTGTAAACTCCGTTTTTGAGAAACTCCGTGTTTTGAGAAACTCCGTGTTGGAGAAACTTTGTGTTGGGGAAACTCCGTGTTGGAGAAATTTCGTGTTGGGGAAACTTCGTGTTGGGGAAACTCCGTGTTGGAGAAACTCCGTATTGGAGAAATGCCTTGTTGGAGAAAGTCCTTGTTGGAGAAACTCCGCGTTGGAGACACTCCGTGTTGGAGAAACTCCGTGTTGGAGAAAGTTCGTGTCGTAGAAACTCCGGGTCGGAGAAACTCCGTGTCGGAGAAACTCCGAGTTGGGGAAACTCCGTGTTAGAGAAACTCCTTGTTGGAGAAACGCCTTGTTGGAGAAACTCCGTGTTGTTGAAACTCCGTGTTGGAGAAACTTCGTGTTGCAGAAGCTCCGTGTTGGAGAAATCCGTTTTGGATAAACTCCGTGTCGGAGAAACTCCGTGTCGGAGAAACTCCGTGTCGGAGAAACTTCGTGTTGGAGAAACTCCGTGTCGGAGAAACTTCGTGTTGGAGAAACTCCCTGTTGGAGAAACTTCGTGTTGGTGAAACTCCTTGTTGGAGAAAGTCCTTGTTGGAGAAAATTTGTGTTGGAGAAACTCCATGTTGGAGAAAATTTGTGTTGGAGAAACTCTGTGTAGGGGAAACTCCGAATTGAAGAAACTCAGTGTTGTAGAAACTCCGTGTTGGAGAAACTTCGTGTTCGAGAAACTCCGTGTTGGAGAAACTCCATGCTGGAGAAACTCCGTGTTGGAGAAACTCCGTGTTTGAGAAACTCCGTGCTGGAGAAGCTCCGCGTTGCAGAAACGCCTTATTGGAGAAACTCTGTGTTGGAGAAACTCCGTGTTGGTGAAACACGTGTTGTAGAAACCCCGTGTTGGAGAAACTCCGCGTTGAAGAAACTGCGTGTTGGATTAACTCCGTGTTCGAGAAAGTCCGTGTCGGAGAAACTCCGTGTTGGAGAAACACCGCGTTGAAGAAACTTTGTGTTCGAGTAACTCCGTGTTCGAGAAACTCCGTGTTGGAGAAACTCCGTGATGGAGAAATTCCGTGTCGTAGAAACTTCGGGTCGGAGAAACTCCGTGTCGGAGACACTCCGTGTTGGAGAAACTCCGTGTTGGAGAAATTTCGTGTCGTAGAAACTTCGGGTCGGAGAAACTCCGTGTCGGAGAAACTCCGAGTTGGGGAAATTCCGTGTTAGAGAAACTCCTTGTTGGAGAAACGCCTTGTTGGAAAAACTCCGTGTTGTTGAAACTCCGTGTTGGAGAAACTCCGTGTTGGAGAAACTCCGTGTTGCAGAAACTCCGTGTTGGAGAAATCTGTTTTGGATAAACTCCGTGTTGGATAAACTCTGTGTTGGAGAAACTAAGTGTCGGAGAAACTCCGTGTCGGACAAACTCCGTGTCGGTGAAACTTCGTGTTGGAGAAACTCCGTGTCGGAGAAACTTCGTGTTGGAGAAACTCCCTGTTGGAGAAACTTCGTGTTGGTGAAACTCCTTGTTGGAGAAAGTCCTTGTTGGAGGAAATTTGTGTTGGAGAAACTCCATGTTGGAGAAAATTCGTGTTGGAGAAACTCTGTGTTGGGGAAACTCCGAATTTAAGAAACTCAGTGTTGTAGAAACTCCGTGTTGGAAAAACTTCGTGTTGGAGAAACTTCGTGTTGGAGAAACTCCATGCTGGAGAAACTCCGTGTTTGAGAAACTCCGTGTTGGAGAAATGCCTTGTTGGAGAAAGTCCTTGTTGGAGAAACTCCGCGTTGGAGAAACTCCGTGTTGCAGAAGCTCCGTGTTGGAGAAATCCGTTTTGGATAAACTCCGTGTTGGATATACTCTGTGTTGGAGAAACTCCGTGTCGGAGAAACTCCGTGTCGGAGAAACTTCGTGTTGGAGAAACTCCGTGACGGAGAAACTTCGTGTTGGAGAAACTCCCTGTTGGAGAAACTTCGTGTTGGTGAAACTCCTTTTTGGAGAAAGTCCTTGTTGGAGAAAATTTGTGTTGGAGAAACTCCATGTTGGAGAAAACTCGTGTTGGAGAAACTCTGTGTTGGGGAAACTCCGAATTGAAGAAACTCAGTGTTGTAGAATCTCCGTGTTGGAGAAACTTCGTGTTGGAGAAACTCCGTGTTGGAGAAACTCCACGCTGGAGAAACTCCGTGTTGGAGAAGCTCCGCGTTGCAGAAACGCCATATTGGAGAAACTCTGTGTTGGAGAAACTCCGTGTTGGTGAAACACGTGTTGTAGAAACTCCGTGTTGGAGAAAATCCGTGCCGGAGAAACTCTGTGTCGGAGAAATTCCGTGTCGGCGAAATTCCCTGTCGGAGAAACTCCGTGTTGGAGAAACTCCGCGTTGAAGAAACTCCGTGTTGGATTATCTCCGTGTTCGAGAAACTCCGTGTCGGAGAAACTCCGTGTTGGAGAAACTCCGTGTCGGAGAAGCTCGTGTTCGAAAAACTCCTTGTTGGAGAAACTCCGTGTTGGAGAAACTCTGTGTTGGCGAAACTCCTTGTTGGAGAAACTCCGTGTTGGAGAAACTCCGTGTTGGAGAAACTCCGTGATGGAGAAATTCCGTGTCGTAGAAACTTCGGGTCGGAGAAACTCCGTGTCGGAGACACTCCGTGTTGGAGAAGCTCCGTGTCGGAGAAGCTCGTGTTGGAGAAAATTCGTGTTGGAGAAACTCCGTGTTGGAGAAACTTCATGTTGGTGAAACTCCTTGTTGGAGAAACGCCTTGTTGGAGAAACTCCGTTTTGCAGAAACTCCGTGTCGGAGAAACTCCGTGTTTGGGAAACTACGTGTTGGAGAAATTTCGTGTTGGGGAAACTTCGTGTTGGGGAAACTCCGTGTTGGAGAAACTCCGTGTTGGAGAAACTCCGAGTTGGAGAAACTCCGTGCTGGAGAAACTCCGTGTTAGAGAAACGCCTTGTTGTAGAAAGTCCTTGTTGGAGAGACTCCGTGTTGGAGAAACTACCTTTAGGAGGAATTTTGTGTTGGAGAAACTCCGTGTTGGAGAAACTCTTTGTTGTGTAAACTCCGTTTTTGAGAAACTCCGTGTTTTTAGAAACTCCGTGTTCGAGAAACTCTGTGTTGGGGAAACTCCGTGTTGGAGAAATTTCGTGTTGGGGAAACTTCGTGTTGGGGAAACTCCGTGTTGGAGAAACTCCGTGTTGGAGAAACTCCGTGCTGGAGAAACTCCGTGTTGGGGAAACTCCGGGTTGGAGAAACTCCGTGTTGGAGAAATGCCTTGTTGGAGAAAGTTCTTGTTGGAGAAACTCCGCGTTGGAGACACTCCGTGTTGGAGAAACTCCGTGTTGGAGAAATTTCGTGTCGTATAAACTTCGGGTCGGAGAAACTCCGTGTCGGAGAAACTCCGAGTTGGGGAAACTCCGTGTTAGAGAAACTCCTTGTTGGAGAAACGCCTTGTTGGAGAAACTCCGTGTTGTTGAAACTCCGTGTTGGAGAAACTCCGTGTTGCAGAAACTCCGTGTTGGAGAAATCTGTTTTGGATAAACTCCGTGTTGGATAAACTCTGTGTTGGAGAAACTCCGTGTCGGAGAAACTCCGTGTCGGAGAAACTCCGTGTCGGAGAAACTTCGTGTTGGAGAAACTCCGTGTCGGAGAAACTTCGTGTTGGAGAAACTCCCTGTTGGAGAAACTTCGTGTTGGTGAAACTCCTTGTTGGAGAAAGTCCTTGTTGGAGAAAATTTGTGTTGGAGAAACTCCATGTTGGAGAAAATTCGTGTTGGAGAAACTCTGTGTTGGGGAAACTCCGAATTTAAGAAACTCAGTGTTGTAGAAATTCCGTGTTGGAAAAACTTCGTGTTGGAGAAACTTCGTGTTGGAGACACTCCATGCTGGAGAAACTCCGTGTTGGAGAAACTCCGTGTTGGAGAAACTCCGTGTTTGAGAAAGTCCGTGCTGGAGAAGCTCCGCGTTGCAGAAAAGCCTTATTGGAGAAACTCTGTGTTGGAGAAACTCCGTGTTGGTGAAACACGTGTTGTATAAACTCCGTGTTGGAGAAACTCCGTGTCGGAGAAACTCTGTGTCGGAGAAACTCCGTGTCGGAGAAATTCCCTGTCGGAGAAACTCCGTGTTGGAGAAACACCGCGTTGAAGAAACTTTGTGTTCGAGTAACTCCGTGTTCGAGAAACTCCGTGTTGGAGAAACTCCGTGATGGAGAAATTCCGTGTCGTAGAAACTTCGGGTCGGAGAAACTCCGTGTCGGAGACACTCCGTGTTGGAGAAAATCCGTGTCGGAGAAGCTCGTGTTGGAGAAACTCCCTGTTTGAGAAACTTCGTTTTGTTGAAACTACGTGTTGTTGAAACTCCTTGTTGGAAAAACTCCTTGTTGGAGAAACTCCGTGTTGGAGAAACTCTGTGTTGGAGAAAATTCGTGTTGGAGAAACTCCGTGTTCGAGAAACTTCATGTTGGTGAAACTCCTTGTTGGAGAAACTCCGTGTTGGAGAAACTCCGTTTTGCAGAAACTCCGTGTTGGAGAAACTCCGTGTTTGGGAAACTACGTGTTGGAGAAATTTCGTGTTGGGGAAACTTCGTGTTGGGGAAACTCCGTGTTGGAGAAACTCCGTGTTGGAGAAACTCCGTGCTGGAGAAACTCCGTGATGGGGAAACTCCGTGTTGGAGAAACTCCGTGTCGGAGAAACGCCTTGTTGTAGAAAGTCCTTGTTGGAGAAACTCCGTGTTGGAGAAACTACCTTTAGGAGGAATTTCGTGTTGGAAATTCTCCGTGTTGGAGAAACTCTTTGTTGTGTAAACTCCGTTTTTGAGAAACTCCGTGTTTTGAGAAACTCCGTGTTGGAGAAACTCTGTGTTGGGGAAACTCCGTGTTGGAGAAATTTCGTGTTGTGAAATTTCGTGTTGGGGAAACTCCGTTTTGGAGAAACTCCGTGTTGGAGAAACTCCGTGCTGGAGAAACTCCGTGTTGGGAAACTCCGTGTAGGAGAAACTCCGTGTTGGAGAAATGCCTTGTTGGAGAAAGTCCTTGTTGGAGAAACTCCACGTTGGAGAAAATCCGTGTTGGAGAAACTCCGTGTTGGAGAAATTTCGTGTCGTAGAAACTCCGGGTCGGAGAAACTCCGTGTCGGAGAAACTCCGAGTTGGGGAAACTCCGTGTTAGAGAAACTCCTTGTTGGAGAAACGCCTTGTTGGAGAAACTCCGTGTTGTAGAAACTCCGTGTTGAAGAAACTCCGTGTTGCAGAAACTCCGTGTTGGAGAAATCCGTTTTGGATAAACTCCATGTTGGATAAACTCTGTGTTGGAGAAACTCCGTGTCGGAGAAACTCCGTGTCGGAGAAACTTCGTGTTGGAGAAACTCCGTGTCGGAGAAACTCCGTGTTGGAGAAACTCCGTGTTTGAGAAACTCCGTGCTGGAGAAGCTCCGCGTTGCAGAAACGCCTTATTGGAGAAACTCTGTGTTGGAGAAACTCCGTGTTGGTGAAACTCCGAATTGAAGAAACTCCGTGTTGGAGAAACTCCGTGTCGGAGAAACTCTGTGTCAGAGAAACTCCGTGTCGGAGAAACTCCATGCTGGAGAAACTCCGTGTTGGAGAAACTCCGCGTTGAAGAAACTCCGTGTTGGATTAACTCCGTGTTCGAGAAACTCCGTGTCGGAGACACTCCGTGTTGGAGAAACTCCGTGTCGGAGAAGCTCGTGTTGGAAAAACTCCTTGTTGGAGAAATTCCGTGTTGGAGAAACTCCGTTTTGCAGAAACTCCGTGTTGGAGAAACTCCGTGTTGGGGAAACTACGTGTTGGAGAAATTTCGTGTTGGGGAAACTTCGTGTTGGGGAAACTCCGTGTTGGAGAAACTCCGTGTTGGAGAAACTCCGTGCTGGAGAAACTCCGTGTTGGGGAAACTCCGTGTTGGAGAAACTCCGTGTTGGAGAAACGCCTTGTTGTAGAAAGTCTTTGTTTGAGAAACACCGTGTTGGAGAAACTACCTTTAGGAGGAATTTCGTGTTGGAGAAACTCCGTGTTGGAGAAATTCTTTGTTGTGTAAACTCCGTTTTTGAGAAACTCCGTGTTTTGAGAAACTCCGTGTTGGAGAAACTCTGTGTTGGGGAAACTCCGTGTTGGAGAAATTTCGTGTTGGGGAAACTTCGTGTTGGGGAAACTCCGTGTTGGAGAAACTCCGTATTGGAGAAATGCCTTGTTGGAGAAAGTCCTTGTTGGAGAAACTCCGCGTTGGAGACACTCCGTGTTGGAGAAACTCCGTGTTGGAGAAAGTTCGTGTCGTAGAAACTCCGGGTCGGAGAAACTCCGTGTCGGAGAAACTCCGAGTTGGGGAAACTCCGTGTTAGAGAAACTCCTTGTTGGAGAAACGCCTTGTTGGAGAAACTCCGTGTTGTTGAAACTCCGTGTTGGGAAACTCCGTGTTGCAGAAGCTCCGTGTTGGAGAAATCCGTTTTGGATAAACTCCGTGTCGGAGAAACTCCGTGTCGGAGAAACTCCGTGTCGGAGAAACTTCGTGTTGGAGAAACTCCGTGTCGGAGAAACTTCGTGTTGGAAAAACTCCCTGTTGGAGAAACTTCGTGTTGGTGAAACTCCTTGTTGGAGAAAGTCCTTGTTGGAGAAAATTTGTGTTGGAGAAACTCCATGTTGGAGAAAATTTGTGTTGGAGAAACTCTGTGTAGGGGAAACTCCGAATTGAAGAAACTCAGTGTTGTAGAAACTCCGTGTTGGAGAAACTTCGTGTTGGAGAAACTCCGTGTTTGAGAAACTCCGTGCTGGAGAAGCTCCGCGTTGCAGAAACGCCTTATTGGAGAAACTCTGTGTTGGAGAAACTCCGTGTTGGTGAAACACGTGTTGTAGAAACCCCGTGTTGGAGAAACTCCGCGTTGAAGAAACTGCGTGTTGGATTAACTCCGTGTTCGAGAAACTCCGTGTCGGAGAAACTCCGTGTTGGAGAAACTCCGTGTCGGAGAAGCTCGTGTTGGAAAAACGCCTTTTGGAGAAACTCCGTGTTGGAGAAACTCTGTGTTGGCAAAACTCCTTGTTGGAGAAACTCCGTGTTGGAGAAACTCCGTGTTGGGGAAACTACGTGTTGGAGAAATTTCGTGTTGGGGAAACTTCGTGTTGGGGAAACTCCGTGTTGGAGAAACTCGGTGTTGGAGAAACTCCGTGTTGGGGAAACTCCATGTTGGAGAAATTTCGTATTGGGGAAACTTCGTGTTGGGGAAACTCCGTGTTGGAAAAACTCCGTGTTGGAGAAACTCCGTGCTGGAGAAACTCTGTGTTGGGGAAACTCCGTGTTGGAGAAACGCCTTGTTGGAGAAAGTCCTTGTTAGAGAAACTCCGTGTTGGAGAAGCTCCGTGTTGGAGAAACTCCGGGTTTGAGAAACTCCGTGTTGGAGAAATTCCGTGTCGTAGAAACTCCGGGTCGGAGAAACTCCGTGTCGGAGAAACTCCGAGTTGGGGAAATTCCGTGTTAGAGAAACTCCTTGTTGGAGAAACGCCTTGTTGGAGAAACTCCGTGTTGTAGAAACTCTGTGTTGGAGGAACTTCGTGTTGGAGAAACTCTGTGTTGTAGAATCTCCGTTTTGGAGAAACTCCGTGTTGGAGAATCTCCGTATTGGAGAAACTCTGTCTTGGAGAAACTCCGAGTTGGAGAAACACCGTGTTGGAGAAACTCCGTTTCGCAGAAATTTCGTGATGGAGAAACTCCGTGCTGGAGAAACTGTGTTGGATAAACTTCGTGTTGGAGAATTTTCGTGTTGGAGAAACTCCGTGTTGGAGAAGCTCGTGTTTGAGAAACTCTGTGTTGGTGAAACTCCGTGTTGGAGAAACGCCTTGTTGGAGAAAGTCCTTGTTGGAGAAACTCCGTGTTGGAGAAACTACCTTTTGGAGGAATTTCGTGTTGGAGAAACTCCGTGTTGGAGAAACTGTTTGTTGTGTAAACTCCGTTTTTGAGAAACTCCGTGTTTTGAGAAACTCTGTGTTGGAGAGACTCCGTGTTGGGGAAACTCCGTGTTGGATAAATTTCGTGTTGGGGAACTTCGTGTTGGGGAAACTCCGTGTTGGAGAAACTCCGTGCTGGAGAAACTCCGTGCTGGAGAAACTCCGTGTTGGGGAAACTCCGTGTTGGAGAAACTGCGTGTTGGAGAAACGCGTTGTTGGAGAAAGTCCTTGTTGGAGAAACTCCGTGTTGGAGAAATTCCGTGTTGGAGAAACTCCGTGTTGGAGAAACTCCGTGTTGGAGAAACTCCGTGTTACAGAAACTACAATTGGGGAAACTCCGTGCTAGAGAAACTCCTTGTTGGAGAAACGCCTTGTTGGAGAAACTCCGTGTTGGAGAAACTCCGTGTTGCAGAAACTCCGTGTTGGAGAAATTCGTTTTGGATAAACTACGTGTTGGATAAACTCCGTGTTGGACAAACTCCGTGTCGGAGAAACTTCGTGTTGGAGAAACTCCGTGTCGAAGAAACTTCGTGTTGGAGAAACTTCCTGTTGGAGAAACTTCGTGTTGATGAAACTCCTTGTTGGAGAAACTCCTTGTTGGAGAAAATTCGTGTTGGAGAAACTCCATGTTGGAGAAAATTTGTGTTGGAGAAACTCTGTGTTGGGGAAACTCCGAATTGAAGAAACTCAGTGTTGTAGAAACTCCATGTTGGAGAAACTTCGTGTTGGAGAAACTTCGTGTTGGAGAAACTCCATGCTGGAGAAACTCCGTGTTGGAGAAACTCCGTGTTGGAGAAACTCCGTGTTTGAGAAAGTCCGTGCTGGAGAAGCTCCGCGTTGCAGAAACGCCTTATTGGAGAAACTCTGTGTTGGAGAAACTCCGTGTTGGTGAAACACGTGTTGTAGAAACTCCGTGTTGGAGAAACTCCGTGTCGGAGAAACTCTGTGTCGGAGAAACTGCGTGTCGGAGAAATTCCCTGTCGGAGAAACTCTGTGTTGGAGAAACACCGCTTTGAAGAAACTCTGTGTTCGAGTAACTCCGTGTTCGAGAAATTCCGTGTTGGAGAAACTCCGTGTTGGAGAAATTCCGTGTCGTAGAAACTTCGGGTCGGAGAAACTCCGTGTCGGAGACACTCCGTGTTGGAGAAACTCTGTGTCGGAGAAGCTCGTGTTGGAGAAACTCCCTGTTTGAGAAACTCCGTTTTGTTGAAACTACGTGTTGGTGAAACTCCTTGTTGGAAAAACTCCTTGTTGGAGAAACTCCGTGTTGGAGAAACTCTGTGTTGGAGAAAATTCGTGTTGGAGAAACTCCGTGTTGGAGAAACTTCATGTTGGTGAAACTTCTTGTTGGAGAAACTCCTTGTTGGAGAAACTCCGTTTTGCAGAAACTCCGTGTTGGAGAAACTCCGTGTTTGGGAAACTAGGTGTTGGAGAAATTTCGTGTTGGGGAAACTTCGTGTTGGGGAAACTTCGTGTTGGTGAAACTCTGTGTTGGGTAAACTCCGTGTTAGAGAAATTTCGTGTTGGGGAAACTTCGTGTTGGGGAAACTCCGTGTTGGAGAAATGCCTTGTTGGAGAAAGTCCTTGTTGGAGAAACTCCGCGTTGGAGACACTCCGTGTTGGAGAAATTCCGTGTTGGAGAAAGTTCGTGTCGTAGAAACTCCGGGTCGGAGAAACTCCGTGTCGGAGAAACTCCGAGTTGGGGAAACTCCGTGTTAGAGAAACCCCTTGTTGGAGAAACGCCTTGTTGGAGAAACTCCGTGTTGTTGAAACTCCGTGTTGGAGAAACTCCGTGTTGCAGAAGCTCCGTGTTGGAGAAATCCGTTTTGGATAAACTCCGTGTTGGATAAACTCTGTGTTGGAGAAACTCCGTGTCGGAGAAACTCCGTGTCGGAGAAACTTCGTGTTGGAGAAACTCCGTGTTGGAGAAACACTGTGTTGTAGAAACTCCGTGTTGTAGATAGAAACTCCGTGTTTTAGAAACTCCGTGTTGGAGAAACATCGTGTTGGAGAAACTCCGTGTTGGTGAAACACGTGTTGTAGAAACTCCGTGTTGGAGAAACTCCGTGTCGGAGAAACTCTGTGTCGGAGAAACTCCGTGTTGGAGAAATTCCCTGTCGGAGAAACTCCGTGTTGGAGAAACACCGCGTTGAAGAAACTCTGTGTTCGAGTAACTCCGTGTTCGAGAAATTCCGTGTTGGAGAAACTCCGTGTTGGAGAAATTCCGTGTCGTAGAAACTTCGGGTCGGAGAAACTCCGTGTCAGAGACACTCCGTGTTGGAGAAACTCTGTGTCGGAGAAGCTCGTGTTGGAGAAACTCCCTATTTGAGAAACTCCGTTTTGTTGAAACTACGTGTTGGTGAAACTCCTTGTTGGAAAAACTCCTTGATGGAGAAACTCCGTGTTGGAGAAACTCTGTGTTGGAGAAAATTCGTGTTGGAGAAACTCCGTGTTGGAGAAACTTCATGTTGGTGAAACTCCTTGTTGGAGAAACTCCTTGTTGGAGAAACTCCGTTTTGCAGAAACTCCGTGTTGGAGAAACTCCGTGTTTGGGAAACTAGGTGTTGGAGAAATTTCGTGTTGGGGAAACTCCGTGTTGGAGAAACTCCGTGTTGGAGAAACGCCTTGCTGTAGAAAGTCCTTGTTGGAGAAACTTCGTGTTGGAGAAACTACCTTTAGGAGGAATTTCGTGTTGGAGAATCTCCGTGTTGGAGAAACTCTTTGTTGTGTAAACTCCGTTTTTGAGAAACTCCGTGTTTTGAGAAACTCCGTGTCGGAGAAACTTCGTGTCGGAGAAACTTCGTGTTGGAGAAACTCCGTGTCGGAGAAACTTCGTGTTGGAGAAACTCCCTGTTGGAGAAACTTCGTGTTGGTGAAACTCTGTGTTGGGGAAACTCCGTGTTGGAGAAATTTCGTGTTGGGGAAACTTCGTGTTGGGGAAACTCCGTGTTGGAGAAACTCCGTGTTGGAGAAATGCCTTGTTGGAGAAAGTCCTTGTTGGAGAAACTCCGCGTTGGAGACACTCCGTGTTGGAGAAACTCCGTGTTGGAGAAAGTTCGTGTCGTAGAAACTCCGGGTCGGAGAAACTCCGTGTCGGAGAAACACCGAGTGGGGAAACTCCGTGTTAGAGAAACTCCTTGTTGGAGAAACGTCTTGTTGGAGAAACTCCGTGTTGTTGAAACTCCGTGTCGGAGACACTCCGTGTTGGAGAAGCTCCGTGTCGGAGAAGCTCGTGTTGGAGAAAATTCGTGTTGGAGAAACTCCGTGTTGGAGAAACTTCATGTTGGTGAAACTCCTTGTTGGAGAAACGCCTTGTTGGAGAAACTCCGTTTTGCAGAAACTCCGTGTTGGAGAAACTCCGTGTTTGGGAAACTACGTGTTGGAGAAATTTCGTGTTGGGGAACTTCGTGTTGGGGAAACTCCGTGTTGGAGAAACTCCGTGTTGGAGAAACTCCGTGTTGGAGAAACTCCGTGCTGGAGAAACTCCGTGTTGGAGAAACGCCTTGTTGTAGAAAGTCCTTGTTGGAGAGACTCCGTGTTGGAGAAACTACCTTTAGGAGGAATTTTGTGTTGGAGAAACTCCGTGTTGGAGAAACTCTTTGTTGTGTAAACTCCGTTTTTGAGAAACTCCGCGTTTTGAGAAACTCCGTGTTCGAGAAACTCTGTGTTGGGGAAACTCCGTGTTGGAGAAATTTCGTGTTGGGGAAACTTCGTGTTGGGGAAACTCCGTGTTGGAGAAACTCCGTGTTGGAGAAACTCCGTGCTGGAGAAACTCCGTGTTGGGGAAACTCCGTGTTGGAGAAACTCCGTGTTGGAGAAATGCCTTGTTGGAGAAAGTCCTTGTTGGAGAAACTCCGCGTTGGAGACACTCCGTGTTGGAGAAACTCCGTGTTGGAGAAATTTCGTGTCGTAGAAACTTCGGGTCGGAGAAACTCCGTGTCGGAGAAACTCCGAGTTGGGGAAACTCCGTGTTAGAGAAACGCCTTGTTGGAGAAACGCCTTGTTGGAGAAACTCCGTGTTGTTGAAACTCCGTGTTGGAGAAACTCCGTGTTGCAGAAACTCCGTGTTGGAGAAATCTGTTTTGGATAAACTCCGTGTTGGATAAACTCTGTGTTGGAGAAACTCCGTGTCGGAGAAACTCCGTGTCGGAGAAACTCCGTGTCGGAGAAACTTCGTGTTGGAGAAACTCCGTGTCGGAGAAACTTCGTGTTGGAGAAACTCCCTGTTGGAGAAACTTCGTGTTGGTGAAACTCCTTGTTGGAGAAAGTCCTTGTTGGAGGAAATTTGTGTTGGAGAAACTCCATGTTGGAGAAAATTCGTGTTGGAGAAACTCTGTGTTGGGGAAACTCCGAATTTAAGAAACTCAGTGTTGTAGAAACTCCGTTTTGGAAAAACTTCGTGTTGGAGAAACTTCGTGTTGGAGAAACTCCATGCTGGAGAAACTCCGTGTTGGAGAAACTCCGTGTTGGAGAAATGCCTTGTTGGAGAAAGTCCTTGTTGGAGAAACTCCGCGTTGGAGAAACTCCGTGTTGCAGAAGCTCCGTGTTGGAGAAATCCGTTTTGGATAAACTCCGTGTTGGATATACTCTGTGTTGGAGAAACTCCGTGTCGGAGAAACTTCGTGTTGGAGAAACTCCCTGTTGGAGAAACTTCGTGTTGGTGAAACTCTTTTTGGAGAAAGTCCTTGTTGGAGAAATTTGTGTTGGAGAAACTCCATGTTGGAGAAAACTCGTGTTGGAGAAACTCTGTGTTGGGGAAACTCCGAATTGAAGAAACTCAGTGTTGTAGAAACTCCGTGTTGGAGAAACGTCGTGTTGGAGAAACTCCGTGTTGGAGAAACTCCATGCTGGAGAAACTCCGTGTTGGAGAAACTCCGTGTTTGAGAAACTCCGTGCTGGAGAAGCTCCGCGTTGCAGAAACGCCTTATTGGAGAAACTCTGTGTTGGAGAAACTTCGTGTTGGTGAAACACGTGTTGTAGAAACTCCGTGTTGGAGAAAATCCGTGCCGGAGAAACTCTGTGTCGGAGAAACTCCGTGTCGGAGAAGCTCGTGTTGGAAAAACTCCTTGTTGGAGAAACTCCGTGTTGGAGAAACTCTGTGTTGGCGAAACTCCTTGTTGGAGAAACTCCGTGTTGGAGAAACTCCGTGTTGGAGAAACTCCGTGATGGAGAAATTCCGTGTCGTAGAAACTTCGGGTCGGAGAAACTCCGTGTCGGAGACACTCCGTGTTGGAGAAGCTCCGTGTCGGAGAAGCTCGTGTTGGAGAAAATTCGTGTTGGAGAAACTCCGTGTTGGAGAAACTTCATGTTGGTGAAACTCCTTGTTGGAGAAACGCCTTGTTGGAGAAACTCCGTTTTGCAGAAACTCCGTGTCGGAGAAACTCCGTGTTTGGGAAACTACGTGTTGGAGAAATTTCGTGTTGGGGAAACTTCGTGTTGGGGAAACTCCGTGTTGGAGAAACTCCGTGTTGGAGAAACTCCGAGTTGGAGAAACTCCGTGCTGGAGAAACTCCGTGTTAGAGAAACGCCTTGTTGTAGAAAGTCCTTGTTGGAGAGACTCCGTGTTGGAGAAACTACCTTTAGGAGGAATTTTGTGTTGGAGAAACTCCGTGTTGGAGAAACTCTTTGTTGTGTAAACTCCGTTTTTGAGAAACTCCGTGTTTTGAGAAACTCCGTGTTCGAGAAACTCTGTGTTGGGGAAACTCCGTGTTGGAGAAATTTCGTGTTGGGGAAACTTCGTGTTGGGGAAACTCCGTGTTGGAGAAACTCCGTGCTGGAGAAACTCCGTGTTGGGGAAACTCCGTGTTGGAGAAACTCCGTGTTGGAGAAATGCCTTGTTGGAGAAAGTTCTTGTTGGAGAAACTCCGCGTTGGAGACACTCCGTGTTGGAGAAACTCCGTGTTGGAGAAATTTCGTGTCGTATAAACTTCGGGTCGGAGAAACTCCGAGTTGGGGAAACTCCGTGTTAGAGAAACTCCTTGTTGGAGAAACGCCTTGTTGGAGAAACTCCGTGTTGTTGAAACTCCGTGTTGGAGAAACTCCGTGTTGCAGAAACTCCGTGTTGGAGAAATCTGTTTTGGATAAACTCCGTGTTGGATAAACTCTGTGTTGGAGAAACTCCGTGTCGGAGAAACTCCGTGTCGGAGAAACTCCGTGTCGGAGAAACTTCGTGTTGGAGAAACTCCGTGTCGGAGAAACTTCGTGTTGGAGAAACTCCCTGTTGGAGAAACTTCGTGTTGGTGAAACTCCTTGTTGGAGAAAGTCCTTGTTGGAGAAAATTTGTGTTGGAGAAACTCCATGTTGGAGAAAATTCGTGTTGGAGAAACTCTGTGTTGGGGAAACTCCGAATTTAAGAAACTCAGTGTTGTAGAAACTCCGTGTTGGAAAAACTTCGTGTTGGAGAAACTTCGTGTTGGAGAAACTCCATGCTGGAGAAACTCCGTGTTGGAGAAACTCCGTGTTGGAGAAACTCCGTGTTTGAGAAAGTCCGTGCTGGAGAAGCTCCGCGTTGCAGAAAAGCCTTATTGGAGAAACTCTGTGTTGGAGAAACTCCGTGTTGGTGAAACACGTGTTGTATAAACTCCGTGTTGGAGAAACTCCGTGTCGGAGAAACTCTGTGTCGGAGAAACTCCGTGTCGGAGAAATTCCCTGTCGGAGAAACTCCGTGTTGGAGAAACACCACGTTGAAGAAACTTTGTGTTCGAGTAACTCCGTGTTCGAGAAACTCCGTGTTGGAGAAACTCCGTGATGGAGAAATTCCGTGTCGTAGAAACTTCGGGTCGGAGAAACTCCGTGTCGGAGACACTCCGTGTTGGAGAAACTCCGTGTCGGAGAAGCTCGTGTTGGAGAAACTCCCTGTTTGAGAAACTTCGTTTTGTTGAAACTACGTGTTGTTGAAACTCCTTGTTGGAAAAACTCCTTGTTGGAGAAACTCTGTGTTGGAGAAACTCTGTGTTGGAGAAAATTCGTGTTGGAGAAACTCCGTGTTCGAGAAACTTCATGTTGGTGAAACTCCTTGTTGGAGAAACTCCGTGTTGGAGAAACTCCGTTTTGCAGAAACTCCGTGTTGGAGAAACTCCGTGTTTGGGAAACTACGTGTTGGAGAAATTTCGTGTTGGGGAAACTTCGTGTTGGGGAAACTCCGTGTTGGAGAAACTCCGTGTTGGAGAAACTCCGTGCTGGAGAAACTCCGTGATGGGGAAACTCCGTGTTGGAGAAACTCCGTGTTGGAGAAACGCCTTGTTGTAGAAAGTCCTTGTTGGAGAAACTCCGTGTTGGAGAAACTACCTTTAGGAGGAATTTCGTGTTGGAAATTCTCCGTGTTGGAGAAACTCTTTGTTGTGTAAACTCCGTTTTTGAGAAACTCCGTGTTTTGAGAAACTCCGTGTTGGAGAAACTCTGTGTTGGGGAAACTCCGTGTTGGAGAAATTTCGTGTTGTGAAATTTCGTGTTGGGGAAACTCCGTGTTGGAGAAACTCCGTGTTGGAGAAACTCCGTGCTGGAGAAACTCCGTGTTGGGAAACTCCGTGTAGGAGAAACTCCGTGTTGGAGAAATGCCTTGTTGGAGAAAGTCCTTGTTGGAGAAACTCCACGTTGGAGAAAATCCGTGTTGGAGAAACTCCGTGTTGGAGAAATTTCGTGTCGTAGAAACTCCGGGTCGGAGAAACTCCGTGTCGGAGAAACTCCGAGTTGGGGAAACTCCGTGTTAGAGAAACTCCTTGTTGGAGAAACGCCTTGTTAGAGAAACTCCGTGTTGTAGAAACTCCGTGTTGGAGAAACTCCGTGTTGCAGAAACTCCGTGTTGGAGAAATCCGTTTTGGATAAACTCCATGTTGGATAAACTCTGTGTTGGAGAAACTCCGTGTCGGAGAAACTCCGTGTCGGAGAAACTTCGTGTTGGAGAAACTCCGTGTCGGAGAAACTCCGTGTTGGAGAAACTCCGTGTTTGAGAAACTCCGTGCTGGAGAAGCTCCGCGTTGCAGAAACGCCTTATTGGAGAAACTCTGTGTTGGAGAAACTCCGTGCTGGTGAAACTCCGAATTGAAGAAACTCCGTGTTGGAGAAACTCCGTGTCGGAGAAACTCTGTGTCAGAGAAACTCCGTGTCGGAGAAACTCCATGCTGGAGAAACTCCGTGTTGGAGAAACTCCGCGTTGAAGAAACTCCGTGTTGGATTAACTCCGTGTTCGAGAAACTCCGTGTCGGAGACACTCCGTGTTGGAGAAACTCCGTGTCGGAGAAGCTCGTGTTGGAAAAACTCCTTGTTGGAGAAATTCCGTGTTGGAGAAACTCCGTTTTGCAGAAACTCCGTGTTGGAGAAACTCCGTGTTGGGGAAACTACGTGTTGGAGAAATTTCGTGTTGGGGAAACTTCGTGTTGGGGAAACTCCGTGTTGGAGAAACTCCGTGTTGGAGAAACTCCGTGCTGGAGAAACTCCGTGTTGGGGAAACTCCGTGTTGGAGAAACTCCGTGCTGGAGAAACTCCGTGTTGGGGAAACTCCGTGTTCGAGAAACTCCGTGTTGGAGAAACTCCGTGATGGAGAAATTCCGTGTCGTAGAAACTTCGGGTCGGAGAAACTCCGTGTCGGAGACACTCCGTGTTGGAGAAACTCCGTGTCGGAGAAGCTCGTGTTGGAGAAACTCCCTGTTTGAGAAACTTCGTTTTGTTGAAACTACGTGTTGTTGAAACTCCTTGTTGGAAAAACTCCTTGTTGGAGAAACTCCGTGTTGGAGAAACTCTGTGTTGGAGAAAATTCGTGTTGGAGAAACTCCGTGTTCGAGAAACTTCATGTTGGTGAAACTCCTTGTTGGAGAAACTCCGTGTTGGAGAAACTCCGTTTTGCAGAAACTCCGTGTTGGAGAAACTCCGTGTTTGGGAAACTACGTGTTGGAGAAATTTCGTGTTGGGGAAACTTCGTGTTGGGGAAACTCCGTGTTGGAGAAACTCCGTGTTGGAGAAACTCCGTGCTGGAGAAACTCCGTGATGGGGAAACTCCGTGTTGGAGAAACTCCGTGTTGGAGAAACGCCTTGTTGTAGAAAGTCCTTGTTGGAGAAACTCCGTGTTGGAGAAACTACCTTTAGGATGAATTTCGTGTTGGAAATTCTCCGTGTTGGAGAAACTCTTTGTTGTGTAAACTCCGTTTTTGAGAAACTCCGTGTTTTGAGAAACTCCGTGTTGGAGAAACTCTGTGTTGGGGAAACTCCGTGTTGGAGAAATTTCGTGTTGTGAAATTTCGTGTTGGGGAAACTCCGTGTTGGAGAAACTCCGTGTTGGAGAAACTCCGTGCTGGAGAAACTCCGTGTTGGGAAACTCCGTGTAGGAGAAACTCCGTGTTGGAGAAATGCCTTGTTGGAGAAAGTCCTTGTTGGAGAAACTCCACGTTGGAGAAAATCCGTGTTGGAGAAACTCCGTGTTGGAGAAATTTCGTGTCGTAGAAACTCCGGGTCGGAGAAACTCCGTGTCGGAGAAACTCCGAGTTGGGGAAACTCCGTGTTAGAGAAACTCCTTGTTGGAGAAACGCCTTGTTGGAGAAACTCCGTGTTGTAGAAACTCCGTGTTGGAGAAACTCCGTGTTGCAGAAACTCCGTGTTGGAGAAATCCGTTTTGGATAAACTCCATGTTGGATAAACTCTGTGTTGGAGAAACTCCGTGTCGGAGAAACTCCGTGTCGGAGAAACTTCGTGTTGGAGAAACTCCGTGTCGGAGAAACTCCGTGTTGGAGAAACTCCGTGTTTGAGAAACTCCGTGCTGGAGAAGCTCCGCGTTGCAGAAACGCCTTATTGGAGAAACTCTGTGTTGGAGAAACTCCGTGTTGGTGAAACTCCGAATTGAAGAAACTCCGTGTTGGAGAAACTCCGTGTCGGAGAAACTCTGTGTCAGAGAAACTCCGTGTCGGAGAAACTCCATGCTGGAGAAACTCCGTGTTGGAGAAACTCCGCGTTGAAGAAACTCCGTGTTGGATTAACTCCGTGTTCGAGAAACTCCGTGTCGGAGACACTCCGTGTTGGAGAAACTCCGTGTCGGAGAAGCTCGTGTTGGAAAAACTCCTTGTTGGAGAAATTCCGTGTTGGAGAAACTCCGTTTTGCAGAAACTCCGTGTTGGAGAAACTCCGTGTTGGGGAAACTACGTGTTGGAGAAATTTCGTGTTGGGGAAACTTCGTGTTGGGGAAACTCCGTGTTGGAGAAACTCCGTGTTGGAGAAACTCCGTGCTGGAGAAACTCCGTGTTGGGGAAACTCCGTGTTGGAGAAACTCCGTGTTGGAGAAACGCCTTGTTGTAGAAAGTCTTTGTTTGAGAAACACCGTGTTGGAGAAACTACCTTTAGGAGGAATTTCGTGTTGGAGAAACTCCGTGTTGGATAAATTCTTTGTTGTGTAAACTCCGTTTTTGAGAAACTCCGTGTTTTGAGAAACTCCGTGTTGGAGAAACTCTGTGTTGGGGAAACTCCGTGTTGGAGAAATTTCGTGTTGGGGAAACTTCGTGTTGGGGAAACTCCGTGTTGGAGAAACTCCGTGTTGGAGAAATGCCTTGTTGGAGAAAGTCCTTGTTGGAGAAACTCCGCGTTGGAGACACTCCGTGTTGGAGAAACTCCGTGTTGGAGAAAGTTCGTGTCGTAGAAACTCCGGGTCGGAGAAACTCCGTGTCGGAGAAACTCCGAGTTGGGGAAACTCCGTGTTAGAGAAACTCCTTGTTGGAGAAACGCCTTGTTGGAGAAACTCCGTGTTGTTGAAACTCCGTGTTGGAGAAACTCCGTGTTGCAGAAGCTCCGTGTTGGAGAAATCCGTTTTGGATAAACTCCGTGTCGGAGAAACTCCGTGTCGGAGAAACTCCGTGTCGGAGAAACTTCGTGTTGGAGAAACTCCGTGTCCGAGAAACTTCGTGTTGGAGAAACTCCCTGTTGGAGAAACTTCGTGTTGGTGAAACTCCTTGTTGGAGAAAGTCCTTGTTGGAGAAAATTTGTGTTGGAGAAACTCCATGTTGGAGAAAATTTGTGTTGGAGAAACTCTGTGTAGGGGAAACTCCGAATTGAAGAAACTCAGTGTTGTAGAAACTCCGTGTTGGAGAAACTTCGTGTTGGAGAAACTTCGTGTTGGAGAAACTCCATGCTGGAGAAACTCCGTGTTGGAGAAACTCCGTGTTTGAGAAACTCCGTGCTGGAGAAGCTCCGCGTTGCAGAAACGCCTTATTGGAGAAACTCTGTGTTGGAGAAACTCCGTGTTGGTGAAACACGTGTTGTAGAAACCCCGTGTTGGAGAAACTCCGCGTTGAAGAAACTGCGTATTGGATTAACTCCGTGTTCGAGAAACTCCGTGTCGGAGAAACTCCGTGTTGGAGAAACTCCGTGTCGGAGAAGCTCGTGTTGGAAAAACGCCTTGTTGGAGAAACTCCGTGTTGGAGAAACTCTGTGTTGGCAAAACTCCTTGTTGGAGAAACGCCTTGTTGGAGAAAGTCCTTGTTGGAGAAACTCCGTGTTGGAGAAGCTCCGTGTTGGAGAAACTCCGGGTTTGAGAAACTCCGTGTTGGAGAAATTCTGTGCTGGAGAAACTCTGTGTTGGGGAAACTCCGTGTTGGAGAAACTCCGTGTTGGAGAAACGCCTTGTTGGAGAAAGTCCTTCTTGGAGAAACTCCGTGTTGGAGAAGCTCCGTGTTGGAGAAACTCCGGGTTTGAGAAACTCCGTGTTGGAGAAATTCCGTGTCGTAGAAACTCCGGGTCGGAGAAACTCCGTGTCGGAGAAACTCCGAGTTGGGGAAATTCCGTGTTAGAGAAACTCCTTGTTGGAGAAACGCCTTGTTGGAGAAACTCCGTGTTGTAGAAACTCTGTGTTGGAGGAACTTCGTGTTGGAGAAACTCTGTGTTGTAGAATCTCCGTTTTGGAGAAACTCCGTGTTGGAGAATCTCCGTATTGGAGAAACTCTGTCTTGGAGAAACTCCGAGTTGGAGAAACACCGTGTTGGAGAAACTCCGTTTCGCAGAAATTTCGTGATGGAGAAACTCCGTGCTGGAGAAACTGTGCTGGATAAACTTCGTGTTGGAGAATTTTCGTGTTGGAGAAACTCCGTGTTGGAGAAGCTCGTGTTGGAGAAACTCCGTGTTGGTGAAACTCCGTGTTGGAGAAACGCCTTGTTGGAGAAAGTCCTTGTTGGAGAGACTCCGTGTTGGGGAAACTCCGTGTTGGAGAAATTTCGTGTTGGGGAACTTCGTGTTGGGGAAACTCCGTGTTGGAGAAACTCCGTGCTGGAGAAACTCCGTGCTGGAGAAACTCCGTGTTGGGGAAACTCCGTGTTGGAGAAACTGCGTGTTGGAGAAACGCGTTGTTGGAGAAAGTCCTTGTTGGAGAAACTCCGTGTTGGAGAAATTCCGTGTTGGAGAAACTCCGTGTTGGAGAAACTCCGTGTTGGAGAAACTCCGTGTTACAGAAACTACAGTTGGGGAAACTCCGTGCTAGAGAAACTCCTTGTTGGAGAAACGCCTTGTTGGAGAAACTCCGTGTTGGAGAAACTCCGTGTTGCAGAAACTCCGTGTTGGAGAAATTCGTTTTGGATAAACTCCGTGTTGGATAAACTCCGTGTTGGACAAACTCCGTGTCGGAGAAACTTCGTGTTGGAGAAACTCCGTGTCGAAGAAACTTCGTGTTGGAGAAACTTCCTGTTGGAGAAACTTCGTGTTGATGAAACTCCTTGTTGGAGAAACTCCTTGTTGGAGAAAATTCGTGTTGGAGAAACTCCATGTTGGAGAAAATTTGTGTTGGAGAAACTCTGTGTTGGGGAAACTCCGAATTGAAGAAACTCAGTGTTGTAGAAACTCCATGTTGGAGAAACTTCGTGTTGGAGAAACTTCGTGTTGGAGAAACTCCATGCTGGAGAAACTCCGTGTTGGAGAAACTCCGTGTTGGAGAAACTCCGTGTTTGAGAAAGTCCGTGCTGGAGAAGCTCCGCGTTGCAGAAACGCCTTATTGGAGAAACTCTGTGTTGGAGAATCTCCGTGTTGGTGAAACACGTGTTGTAGAAACTCCGTGTTGGAGAAACTCCGTGTCGGAGAAACTCTGTGTCGGAGAAACTCCGTGTCGGAGAAATTCCCTGTCGGAGAAACTCTGTGTTGGAGAAACACCGCTTTGAAGAAACTCTGTGTTCGAGTAACTCCGTGTTCGAGAAATTCCGTGTTGGAGAAACTCCGTGTTGGAGAAATTCCGTGTCGTAGAAACTTCGGGTCGGAGAAACTCCGTGTCGGAGACACTCCGTGTTGGAGAAACTCTGTGTCGGAGAAGCTCGTGTTGGAGAAACTCCCTGTTTGAGAAACTCCGTTTTGTTGAAACTACGTGTTGGTGAAACTCCTTGTTGGAAAAACTCCTTGTTGGAGAAATTCTGTGTTGGAGAAACTCTGTGTTGGAGAAAATTCGTGTTGGAGAAACTCCGTGTTGGAGAAACTTCATGTTGGTGAAACTCCTTGTTGGAGAAACTCCTTGTTGGAGAAACTCCGTTTTGCAGAAACTCCGTGTTGGAGAAACTCCGTGCTTGGGAAACTAGGTGTTGGAGAAATTTCGTGTTGGGGAAACTTCGTGTTGGGGAAACTCCGTGTTGGAGAAACTCATTGTTGGAGAAACTCCGTGCTGGAGAAACTCCGTGTTGGGGAAACTCCGTGTTGGAGAAACTCCGTGTTGGAGAAACGCCTTGCTGTAGAAAGTCCTTGTTGGAGAAACTCCGTGTTGGAGAAACTACCTTTAGGAGGAATTTCGTGTTGGAGAATCTCCGTGTTGGAGAAACACTTTGTTGTGTAAACTCCGTTTTTGAGAAACTCCGTGTGTTGAGAAACTCCGTGTCGGAGAAACTCCGTGTCGGAGAAACTTCGTGTTGGAGAAACTCCGTGTCGCAGAAACTTCGTGTTGGAGAAACTCCCTGTTGGAGAAACTTCGTGTTGGTGAAACTCTGTGTTGGGTAAACTCCGTGTTAGAGAAATTTCGTGTTGGGGAAACTTCGTGTTGGGGAAACTCCGTGTTGGAGAAATGCCTTGTTGGAGAAAGTCCTTGTTGGAGAAACTCCGCGTTGGAGACACTCCGTGTTGGAGAAATTCCGTGTTGGAGAAAGTTCGTGTCGTAGAAACTCCGGGTCGGAGAAACTCCGTGTCGGAGAAACTCCGAGTTGGGGAAACTCCGTGTTAGAGAAACTCCTTGTTGGAGAAACGCCTTGTTGGAGAAACTCCGTGTTGTTGAAACTCCGTGTTGGAGAAACTCCGTGTTGCAGAAGCTCCGTGTTGGAGAAATCCGTTTTGGATAAACTCCGTGTTGGATAAACTCTGTGTCGGAGAAACTCCGTGTCGGAGAAACTTCGTGTTGGAGAAACTCCGTGTTGGAGAAACACTGTGTTGTAGAAACTCCGTGTTGTAGATAGAAACTCCGTGTTTTAGAAACTCCGTGTTGGAGAAACATCGTGTTGGAGAAACTCCGTGTTGGTGAAACACGTGTTGTAGAAACTCCGTGTTGGAGAAACTCCGTGTCGGAGAAACTCCGTGTCGGAGAAATTCCCTGTCGGAGAAACTCCGTGTTGGAGAAACACCGCGTTGAAGAAACTCTGTGTTCGAGTAACTCCGTGTTCGAGAAATTCCGTGTTGGAGAAACTCCGTGTTGGAGAAATTCCGTGTCGTAGAAACTTCGGGTCGGAGAAACTCCGTGTCGGAGACACTCCGTGTTGGAGAAACTCTGTGTCGGAGAAGCTCGTGTTAGAGAAACTCCCTATTTGAGAAACTCCGTTTTGTTGAAACTACGTGTTGGTGAAACTCCTTGTTTGAAAAACTCCTTGATGGAGAAACTCCATGTTGGAGAAACTCTGTGTTGGAGAAAATTCGTGTTGGAGAAACTCCGTGTTGGAGAAACTTCATGTTGGTGAAACTCCTTGTTGGAGAAACTCCTTGTTGGAGAAACTCCGTTTTGCAGAAACTCCGTGTTGGAGAAACTCCGTGTTTGGGAAACTAGGTGTGGGAGAAATTTCGTGTTGGGGAAACTCCGTGTTGGAGAAACTCCTTGTTGGAGAAACTCCGTGCTGGAGAAACTCCGTGTTGGGGAAACTCCGTGTTGGAGAAACTCCGTGTTGGAGAAACGCCTTGCTGTAGAAAGTCCTTGTTGGAGAAACTTCGTGTTGGAGAAACTACCTTTAGGAGGAATTTCGTGTTGGAGAATCTCCGTGTTGGAGAAACTCTTTGTTGTGTAAACTCCGTTTTTGAGAAACTCCGTGTTTTGAGAAACTCCGTGTCGGAGAAACTCCGTGTCGGAGAAACTTCGTGTTGGAGAAACTCCGTGTCGCAGAAACTTTGTGTTGGAGAAACTCCCTGTTGGAGAAACTTCGTGTTGGTGAAACTCTGTGTTGGGTAAACTCCGTGTTAGAGAAATTTCGTGTTGGGGAAACTTCGTGTTGGGGAAACTCCGTGTTGGAGAAATGCCTTGTTGGAGAAAGTCCTTGTTGGAGAAACTCCGCGTTGGAGACACTCCGTGTTGGAGAAATTCCGTGTTGGAGAAAGTTCGTGTCGTAGAAACTCCGGGTCGGAGAAACTCCGTGTCGGAGAAACTCCGAGTTGGGGAAACTCCGTGTTAGAGAAACCCCTTGTTGGAGAAACGCCTTGTTGGAGAAACTCCGTGTTGTTGAAACTCCGTGTTGGAGAAACTCCGTGTTGCAGAAGCTCCGTGTTGGAGAAATCCGTTTTGGATAAACTCCGTGTTGGATAAACTCTGTGTTGGAGAAACTCCGTGTCGGAGAAACTCCGTGTCGGAGAAACTTCGTGTTGGAGAAACTCCGTGTTGGAGAAACACTGTGTTGTAGAAACTCCGTGTTGTAGATAGAAACTCCGTGTTTTAGAAACTCCGTGTTGGAGAAACATCGTGTTGGAGAAAATCCGTGTTGGTGAAACACGTGTTGTAGAAACTCCGTGTTGGAGAAACTCCGTGTCGGAGAAACTCTGTGTCGGAGAAACTCCGTGTCGGAGAAATTCCCTGTCGGAGAAACTCCGTGTTGGAGAAACACCGCGTTGAAGAAACTCTGTGTTCGAGTAACTCCGTGTTCGAGAAATTCCGTGTTGGAGAAACTCCGTGTTGGAGAAATTCCGTGTCGTAGAAACTTCGGGTCGGAGAAACTCCGTGTCAGAGACACTCCGTGTTGGAGAAACTCTGTGTCGGAGAAGCTCGTGTTGGAGAAACTCCCTATTTGAGAAACTCCGTTTTGTTGAAACTACGTGTTGGTGAAACTCCTTGTTGGAAAAACTCCTTGATGGAGAAACTCCGTGTTGGAGAAACTCTGTGTTGGAGAAAATTCGTGTTGGAGAAACTCCGTGTTGGAGAAACTTCATGTTGGTGAAACTCCTTGTTGGAGAAACTCCTTGTTGGAGAAACTCCGTTTTGCAGAAACTCCGTGTTGGAGAAACTCCGTGTTTGGGAAACTAGGTGTTGGAGAAATTTCGTGTTGGGGAAACTTCGTGTTGGGGAAACTCCGTGTTGGAGAAACTCCTTGTTGGAGAAACTCCGTGCTGGAGAAACTCCGTGTTGGGGAAACTCCGTGTTGGAGAAACTCCGTGTTGGAGAAACGCCTTGCTGTAGAAAGTCCTTGTTGGAGAAACTTCGTGTTGGAGAAACTACCTTTAGGAGGAATTTCGTGTTGGAGAAATCTCCGTGTTGGAGAAACTCTTTGTTGTGTAAACTCCGTTTTTGAGAAACTCCGTGTTTTGAGAAACTCCGTGTCGGAGAAACTTCGTGTCGGAGAAACTTCGTGTTGGAGAAACTCCGTGTCGGAGAAACTTCGTGTTGGAGAAACTCCCTGTTGGAGAAACTTCGTGTTGGTGAAACTCTGTGTTGGGGAAACTCCGTGTTGGAGAAATTTCGTGTTGGGGAAACTTCGTGTTGGGGAAACTCCGTGTTGGAGAAACTCCGTGTTGGAGAAATGCCTTGTTGGAGAAAGTCCTTGTTGGAGAAACTCCGCGTTGGAGACACTCCGTGTTGGAGAAAACTCCGTGTTGGAGAAAGTTCGTGTCGTAGAAACTCCGGGTCGGAGAAACTCCGTGTCGGAGAAACACCGAGTGGGGAAACTCCGTGTTAGAGAAACTCCTTGTTGGAGAAACGTCTTGTTGGAGAAACTCCGTGTTGTTGAAACTCCGTGTCGGAGACACTCCGTGTTGGAGAAGCTCCGTGTCGGAGAAGCTCGTGTTGGAGAAAATTCGTGTTGGAGAAACTCCGTGTTGGAGAAACTTCATGTTGGTGAAACTCCTTGTTGGAGAAACGCCTTGTTGGAGAAACTCCGTTTTGCAGAAACTCCGTGTTGGAGAAACTCCGTGTTTGGGAAACTACGTGTTGGGAAATTTCGTGTTGGGGAACTTCGTGTTGGGGAAACTCCGTGTTGGAGAAACTCCGTGTTGGAGAAACTCCGTGTTGGAGAAACTCCGTGCTGGAGAAACTCCGTGTTGGAGAAACGCCTTGTTGTAGAAAGTCCTTGTTGGAGAGACTCCGTGTTGGAGAAACTACCTTTAGGAGGAATTTTGTGTTGGAGAAACTCCGTGTTGGAGAAACTCTTTGTTGTGTAAACTCCGTTTTTGAGAAACTCCGCGTTTTGAGAAACTCCGTGTTCGAGAAACTCTGTGTTGGGGAAACTCCGTGTTGGAGAAATTTCGTGTTGGGGAAACTTCGTGTTGGGGAAACTCCGTGTTGGAGAAACTCCGTGTTGGAGAAACTCCGTGCTGGAGAAACTCCGTGTTGGGGAAACTCCGTGTTGGAGAAACTCCGTGTTGGAGAAATGCCTTGTTGGAGAAAGTCCTTGTTGGAGAAACTCCGCGTTGGAGACACTCCGTGTTGGAGAAACTCCGTGTTGGAGAAATTTCGTGTCGTAGAAACTTCGGGTCGGAGAAACTCCGTGTCGGAGAAACTCCGAGTTGGGGAAACTCCGTGTTAGAGAAACGCCTTGTTGGAGAAACGCCTTGTTGGAGAAACTCCGTGTTGTTGAAACTCCGTGTTGGAGAAACTCCGTGTTGCAGAAACTCCGTGTTGGAGAAATCTGTTTTGGATAAACTCCGTGTTGGATAAACTCTGTGTTGGAGAAACTCCGTGTCGGAGAAACTCCGTGTCGGAGAAACTCCGTGTCGGAGAAACTTCGTGTTGGAGAAACTCCGTGTCGGAGAAACTTCGTGTTGGAGAAACTCCCTGTTGGAGAAACTTCGTGTTGGTGAAACTCCTTGTTGGAGAAAGTCCTTGTTGGAGGAAATTTGTGTTGGAGAAACTCCATGTTGGAGAAAATTCGTGTTGGAGAAACTCTGTGTTGGGGAAACTCCGAATTTAAGAAACTCAGTGTTGTAGAAACTCCGTTTTGGAAAAACTTCGTGTTGGAGAAACTTCGTGTTGGAGAAACTCCATGCTGGAGAAACTCCGTGTTGGAGAAACTCCGTGTTGGAGAATGCCTT